>NW_020664600.1:925962-937085 GCF_002925995.2 Terrapene triunguis | reverse complement strand
CCGCGCTGCGTGCGCTGCTCTCGCCGGCCGCCCCCTCGCCGCGCTGCATGTGCTGCGGAGATGCAGCAACTCCAAATAACGCAGCTGTGGCCAGAGATGAATTGTGGGCACAGGGCGTGGGGAGCTGGGAGCCCCCACAGGTTGAGCCCCAAGGACGAGGCTGTGGTGTTGGAACGGGGAGGAAGTGTCACGTTTGGGGCAGGTCTGAAAAGGACTGGACGCTGGGGGCGGGTTTGGGTCGGCTGGTGCCTGGGGAGGGTTCAGGTTGGGCTTACCTCTGCTTTGAGCCCAAACTCTGCCCGGAGCAGCAGGAAGGGCTCTGGGCCTGCGGGCGGGGATTGCTGCTCTGGGGCAGGGCCCAGGAATTCCCCCTTCCTGGTGGGGCTGCTCATGCATTGTGCTGTGACCCAGCTCAGGCGTGTCCCCTCTGGGCCTGCCCCCCACTCAGCGATGGGAACAGCCCTGGTCCCTAGAGCTGGGGTCGTTGTGCCTCCCACTGTGGCCATGGGAGCTTCCCAGTGCTGGCTGGTATGGGACCCAGCTCGAGGTCCAGGCCCTGGCCACCTGCGTTGTAGGCAGTGTGGGGCCAGAGACACATGGCTGTGCCATTCTGATTCCATCCAATAGAGGGCAAGGCTGAATGCTGGCTAGCTCCCAGGAGGAGGCAGGAGTTGGTGGTGTGGGTTCTGCCGTGGGGACAGTAACAGGACTTTCCATGGCCCCACAGGCCCACAAACACGAGGACTGGCATTGCCTGTGCAACAGCAAATCTCTGCCTGGGGGCACAGGGCTGGCATATAACAGCCCCCTGCAGCTCTCTGTGAGCAGCCACATGGCCCAGGCAGCCTGTAACCGCCTTGGAGGGCCCTGGCGCAGCAGGTTCTCAAACGTCACCAAGGATGCGGGGGGATTTCCCAGAGTCACCCCAACTCTGAGGCTGGCCGGGGTGGGGCAGATCTTACAGCTCCTTACCCCTCCCCTCCCCACTCCAGTGGGGCAGGGCCAAGTGCTGTTCTGCACCAGTGCCCAGCATGGATTCTGAGGGCACTGCACCATTTCCACCCTGCCACGCCCTCTGGGGCCTGATTGCCCATCATGGGAGCCTGTAGTCCAGACACCCGAGCAGCCGTCACTGTGAACATGGCTTATGCTGAGAAAAATGCTAGGGCAGAAGAGGAGCCTGCCAGCCCCTGGGTATTTCCCACTGCTGCTGTCAACCCAGAGGAGTGCCTGGTGCTGGGTGAGCAGAGGGCAGTAATTCTCCTTCAGCCTCATGGCATCTTTTCCCGCAGCACAACCAGGGCTTCTGACTACCGGGCCAGCCAAGGCACTCACGCTGGGGACACCCAGCTCTGCCACTCAGTCCCGGAGATGGGGGCAGGCCTCTCCTGCTCTGTGCGGGGACATTTACCTGCTCCCAGGCGGCGAGATGTGAGTGGGGGTGAAGGTACCAGGCCTGGTCTAACCTTGCCGTGTGCTGTTCCCCCAGGCCGTGGCGGTGCACTGCATGCTGGGATTTGGCAGGACGGGAACCATGCTGGCCTGTTACCTGGTGAAGGCCCAGAAAATCACTGGGGTCGACGCCATCCACGAGATCCGGAGAATCCGGCCAGGAGCCATCGAGACCCATGACCAGGAGAAAGCCGTGATCCAGTTCCACCACCACATCAAATAGCCACAGCCGGCGGCGCCCCCCTCTCCCTGCACGGGGGTGGAGGGTAGAGGGAGAGTGCTGCTCAGCTACACAGACACCTGCAGGAGGACCCTACTGGGCCTGTGGCTGGGCGTTTCTGGACCCATGGAGGGGACCTTCCCAACACCTCTCAGCAGGGAGTGCCTGGCTGCTGAGGGGAGCAGGGGCTGGGCTCAGAGCCTGGGGCCAGACCCCATTCTTGGCAGCATCTGCCTGCACTGGGCACGAGTTGCCCCAGCCCCCTTTACTCGAGGCAGAGAGGATGAGCTCTGAATCGGGGAGGGGCAAGGGGCAGCGACGTGGAAGGGGGAGCCCCGTAGGGCAGCGTCTCCTCCAGTCCCCTGTGATCCTTGCCTTGGGAGAGCCAGGCCCCTAGATGGAGTGGGGCTTTGCCCTGCAGGGAGGCTATGCATGCCTGCAGGGTGTGTGGGCTGGAGCCTGTCCAGCCAAGGGCTGTAGATGAGGCTGGAGGTGTTGGGGGGTTTATTCTTCTGAGCTGCTGCAAACGTGTCCGCCCCCCGCCCTGAATAAAAGAAGCTGGCGTTGGCTCCCCTTGTGGTCTCTGTGTGGGGCACCGTGTGCAGGTCATAGGGCAGGGAGGGATTTACACCCTGTGCTTCCTGTGAGTGTGTCCAGTGCTGCACAGAGTGAAGGGGGCTGGGGAGCAGCTGGGGCAGGTCACTTGCTGGCCATGGGGGTTGTGGCTACATGAGAGGTGATCTCCCTGCTGTGCAGCCAGTGTGGGATTCTCCGTGGGTGCAGAGGCTGCGGGTCCAGGGCAGCCAGCTGTGCCATGCTGCACCAGGCTCCGTCCTGGGACCCTGGGCTCTCGGTGCTGCAGGCCAGGCAGTGAGGGCATCTGCTGCTGCAAACCAGCTTTCCCAGCACACGACCTATCTTCTCCAAGGCCAGCAAGAGACTGGGAGCCTCAGGCCAGACTGGAGGGGCACTTCCCTCCTGGCACCTGCGTCACCCCCTCCCGCAAGCCACGCCTGCTGCTAAAGCTGGAAAGTACCTGCCACAGAGTTAGATCCAGAGGAATGGCTGGAAAGCGCCCAAGGTCCTTCCCTTGCTGTGCAGAGGGGGCTTGGCTATTAGAGGGTTCTAGGCCATTCCTTCTGCCCCAGGGCCCCCACACCAGACATCACAGCCTTAAAGCCACTATGCTTAGTACAGCTGTCCCGGGTGGGAGCAGGGAGTGGCCGTGCAGCTGCAGGGCCCAGGAGCTGAGCTGCCCCCGTAGCTGTGCCTGGCTTGTGCCAGCCTGGAGCAATAGCTGTGTGCCAGGTTGTTTGGCTGACGATGGGCCCTAAATACAAACCAATCAGCTGGGGGCAGTTTGGAGCCCTGTTTGTGCTCCTCCCTCCTCCCAACTCCGCCTAGGCAGGCTGCAGGATTTGTCAGTGCGGCTGAGAAGGGGAATGAGGATTTCCCACTCCTAGAGAAGGGAGCAGGCCTGCGTAAGCCTTTGCCCTTTTACTCCAGAGCTGCATTTGCCTTCATCATAGCAGTGCCCACTAGCCTGGGTCCTGGCTGTTAGTTAGCTGTGGAGTTGCAGTGGCTCCTAGAGGCTGCAGTCCTAGGTGCTGTACAGGCACATGACTAGCCAGTGCCTCCCCCAAGGCACTTATGATCCAAATTGTACATGTTGGTTGCCTCAAAGGCCTCCCCTGTAGTGCCCCAGAACTCAGCGGTTAATCTGCAGATTCACTGGGCTGTTGGGAATCAGGATTCCTTGTTCTGTTCCCCTCCGAGCAGAGTTTAGCCTAGGTCAGAGGCAGCATAGCCAAGCACTTAGCGTGGCACATTCCTTCTGAAAGGCAGCATGGCCAAGTGGCTCTGCCAGACTGAAGAGGGTTCTATTCCCAGCCGTGCCAGCAGTGACCTCGTGCAGCTACCCCTTCTGTGAAATAGATGCATGGCACTTTCCTCCTGCTGCAGTGGGGCTCTGACACCTTGGTTGATAAGGGCTGTAAAGTGCACAGAGATATTAATGGCAGTTGGAAGAGCTGGGACTGCTAGTCTCCACGGGTAGCTCTAGGCCAGATGGTGCGTTATAGGGGCCTTTTGCTCTGTTTTTCTCAGGAATGCAGGGCTGACTGGATGCACCATGCAAGGCGCTTGGCAAGACTGAAAAGAGTTTGGGCTGCTTTCCTCCAGTAGAAACCCTCCTGGCCTTTGCCCAGCGGTGGCCCCTGAAACCATGGCTTCACCAGGCATCAGCTCTCTGCCTTCCCTTTGCTCTGTGCAGGGAGCGGAGGGAGCTGTGTCTTGGGAGCCAGGGGCAACAAGTAGCTCTCTGGGTGGAAGCATCTGTCTCTCCTCCCTCGTCTGTGGTCTGTTAGTTTGTTTGCTGTGCACCTGCTGGATTGACGTTTATAGTGTGGTCTGATTGGGGGCCATGTGTTGAGCCAAGTGGCCTGCTAGGCAAGGCTGAGAGCTTCCCATGTCCTCTGATTTCTCGTCCCTTTAGGGTCCCTTAACGAGGGGGAGGGGCTACTCAGGGAGAACAGGGCATTAAAAAGCCAGCTCCTAAGTGACCACAGGCATTTCGCCAGCGAGTTTAGGGAGGGAATGTGGGAGCCTGATACACCTGATTAACAATCTGAACTCAGGCCAATTAACACCCCCCTCCAAAAAATCCCTACCAAGCCTGCAGGAGTAATAGGAATGCAGGCAGAAGTCCAGCGGGGGGGCTGTCCAGTTTATTGCACTGAATGCAGCATGTACGATTACCTGCCATGTGGGCCGGTGGCCTGTGTGCTGTCAGTGCAAGGAGCTCTTGGCCTGCAGAGTGCGTACGGGACCCGGAGACCAGAGTGGCTGAATTGGAGGAGCTAAGGGAGTCAGAGAGGTACAAAGAGGCTTTCTGGGACACAGAAGAGTGGTCCTACGCCCAGTCTGACAGCACCTGTGCAGCTGAGGAGGATGAAAGTCTCAGGGAAGGAGAACATCAGGCTGGAGCAGAGGGAAATGATCCCATAGTTGGGACTCTCCTTCCAGATGATGTCATGGTATCCTCTTGCACTGAAGATACCTCTCCGGGGGAGGTGAGCCCAGTTATCAGGAAGAGACAGGTAATAGTAATGGGGGACTGGATTTTTCGAAATACAGATAGCTGGGTTTGTCATAACAAGGAGAACTGCACGGTGAATTGCTTGTTGGGTATGATGGTTGCGGATCTCACAAGCCATCTAGACCAGAGGTTCCCAAAATTTCTTATTGCATATCCCCTTCCAGATCTACCAGCTGCCCGCGGACCCCCTTCCAGATCTACCAGCTGCCCGCAGACTCCCAGATCTACCAGCTGCCCACATACCCCCTACCAGATCTACCAGCTGCCCCCTGTACCCCCTTCCAGATCTACCAGCTGCCCGCATACCCCTACCAGAATACAGGTTTTATATTTTAAGTCTTTTAATGTCCAAGCAGTGTACAAAAGGTACAAATTATAATACACAAACACACGATATAAAGGACTATAATACATATAATTTACGATTTTAGTTTTAATGTATGTGTACTTTTGACCAATGTAAAGAATGGCTTAGTAGTACCGCTCACCATTAACATGACAGACAAGGTTGTTTGAGCACAGGCGTATAATGTTTGCCATGATAGGTGATAGTTTGAATCGTAAGTTGTTTTCTACACAGAGGCACTGACGATACTTTGGTTTCATTTCTGTGTGTGATGAAAATCCACTTTCACACAGGTGCATTGTAGCAAATGGCATCAAAACCTTGAACAGCCCCTTCTGAGAATTTGGGGAATTCTGCTCACATCTGGATCCAAAACTCAGCCAACTGCTTTTGTTCCAGCTGCAGAGCAAAGTACTGGCTGCTCATGACACGGGTCACTAATTGAGTTAGGACATCATTGGCCATGTCATCAATTCGATGGGTTGTTTGATAACGGCACTAACTGAATTAATTTTTTGGCCTTCTCTCCACGCATAGTGCTTACCATGTCTGCAGCCGCAGCTCGTGTTCATTCCTCTGCTACGGTGTGAGGTTTCCTGACTTCACAACTCTGTAACTCACTAGTGATGCTTCAAGGGCCTTAAGATTGTCACCAGGAGCAGCAGAGCGCAAAACTTCCTTGCTCGCCATTAGCTGCACCCATGTCCGCTTGAAAAACGCCGGTGGTTTGCCCCTTGTGTTGTTCATGTTTTGTTTCCAAGTGTCTGTGTAGAAGAGATGGTTTTAGGCTGTTATTTGACAGGACTTCACCACATGGCGCACACTGCAGCTGAGGGTATTCACTGTCTCCAGCCCAAGTAAAGCCCATTTCCATATTTACGTCTCTTTGATATACATCCTATTTTGTCCCTGGTGTCAATGTTTCGCTTCACAGGCTGAGATCCACATGTTGAGTCAGTAATGGTCGTCTCACCAGCGATTTCAGCAAGTGCATTGGTACTGGCAGGACAAATTTCATCACTTCGCTTCTCATCATTGATACTTTGTATGTTCTTCTTAACACTACCTGTTGTGACGGGTTGGATCACAGAAACCCCCTTGGGAACTGCCAACTGATGTGCCAAGACTACTTCTGCCCTTGCTTTCCCTGCCAGCTTGGGACTCCAGCACCCTGTCTTGTTGAGCTAGACATGCCCGTCTGCTCCAACACAGACCCAGGGTCTGAACCACGTGCCCCAAAGCTGCAGACTTAACTGAAAGCAGCTTAAGAAGTGTCCCTGTCTTTAACATTCAGATGCCCAACTCCCAATGGGGTCCAAACCCCAAATCAATCCATTTTACCCTGTATAAAGCTTATACAGGGTAAACTCATAAATTGTTCGCCCTCTATAACACTGATAGAGAGGTATGCACAGCTTTTTTGCCCCCCCCCCAGGTATTAATACATACTCTGGGTTAATTAATAAGTAAAAAGTGATTTTATTAAATACAGAGAAGTAGGATTTAAGTGGTTCCAAGTAGTAACAGACAGAACAAATTGAATTACCAAGTAAAATAAAATAAAACACGCAAGTCTAAGCCTAATACAGTAAGAAAACTGAATACCGATAAAACCTCACCTTCAGAGGTGTTCCAGTAGTTCCTTTTACAGACTAGTCTCCTTCTAGTCTGGGTCCAGCAATCACTCACACCCCCTGTAGTTACTGTCCTTTGTTCCAGTTTCTCTCAGGTATCCTTGGGGGTGGTGAGGCTATCTCTTGAGCCAGCTGAAGACCATATGGAGGGGTCTCCCACGGGCTTAAATAGACTTTCCCTTGTGGGTGGAGACCCCCTCCTCTCTCCTATGCAAAGTCCAGCTCCAAGATGGAGTTTTGGAGTCACCTGGGCAAGTCACATGTCCATGCGTGACTCAGTTTTTACAGGCAGCAGCAACAGACCACATGGTATCTTGAATGTCTCCATGTAGACTTATGTGGATTGGAGCCTTCCAAGATCCATTGTCCGTTAAGTGCTTCTTGATTGGGCACTTAACTTGCAAATTCCTTTCTAAAGAAGCTGACCAAATGCCTTACTAAGGTTATTTAAAATCAAACAAGTATACAGCCAATATTCATAACTTCTAATACAACAATGACACATGCATACAAATAGGATGAATGTATTCAGTAGATCATAACCTTTACACAGATATGTTACATGGCATATGCAGCATAAAACATATTCCAGTTATGTCATATTTACATTCATAAGCATATTTCCATAAAGCCTTATAGGGTGCACCATCACACCTGTCTTTAGCCGTCTGTCCATATTGCACTGTTACGTACAGATATAGTTACAGTGCGACATATACAACCAAAACATAACCCTTGACTAAGTTCTGGGCTCAGTTAGACTGGACACTTGCTAGGCAACTGAACCCGCGCTGTATGGTGATTGGAGGTGAGGGCTCTGTACATCAGCATCTCACAAACAGGGAAGAATTAGTAGGGGAAGCAAAAGTGGATGGGAACCTGGGAGGCAGTGACCATGAGATGGTCGAGTTCAGGATCCTGACACAAGGAAGAAAGGAGAGCAGCAGAATATGGACCCTGGATTTCAGAAAAGCAGACTTTGACTCCCTCAGGGAACTGATGGGCAGGAGCCCCTGGGAGAATAACATGAGGGGCAAAGGAGTCCAGGAGAGCTGGCTGTATTTTAAAGAAGCCTTATTGAGGTTGCAGGAACAAACCATCCCGATGTGTAGAAAGAATAGTAAATATGGCAGGCGACCAGCTTGGCTTAACAGTGAAATCCTTGCTTATCTTAAACACAAAAAAGAAGCTTACAAGAAGGGGAAGATTGGACAAATGACCAGGGAGGAGTATAAAAATATTGCTCAGGCGTGCAGGAGTGAAACCAGGAAGACCAAATCACACTTGGAGTTGCAGCTAGCAGGGGATGTTAAGACTAACAAGAAGGGTTTCTACAGGTATGTTAGCAACAAGAAGAAGGTCAAGGAAAGTGTGGGCCCCTTACTGAATGGAGGAGGCGACCTAGTGACAGAAGATGTGGAAAAACCTAATGTACTTAATGCTTTTTTTGCCTCTGTCTTCACGAACAAGGTCAGCTCCCAGACTACTACACTGGGCAACACAGTATGGGGAGGAAGAGACCAGCCCTCTGTGGAGAAAGAAGTGGTTCAGGACTATTTAGAAAAGCTGGACGAGCACAAGTCCATGGGGCCGGATGCGCTGCATCCGAGGGTGCTAAAGGAGTTGGCGGATGTGATTGCAGAGCCATTGGCCATTATCTTTGAAAACTCATGGTGATCGGGGAAGGTCCCGGATGACTGGAAAAAGGCTAACGTAGTGCCCATCTTTAAAAAAGGGAAGAAAGAGGATCCGGGGAACTACAGGCCAGTCAGCCTCACCTCAGTCCCTGGAAAAATCATGAAGCCAGGTCCTCAAGGAATCAATTTTGAAGCACTTCGAGGACAGGAAAGTGATCAGGAACAGTCAACATGGATTCACCAAGGACAAGTCATGCCTGACTAATCTAATTGTCTTTGATGATGAGATAACTGGCTCTGTGGATGAGGGGAAAGCTGTGGACGTGTTATTCCTTGACTTTAGCACAATTTTTGATACAGTCTCCCACAGTATTCCTGCCAGCAAGTTAAAGAAGTATGGGCTGGATGAATGGACTATAAGGTGGATAGAAAGCTAGCTAGATCATCGGGCTCAACGGGTAGTGATCAATGGCTCCATGTCTAGTCGGCAGCCGGTATCAAGTGGAGTGCCCCAAGGGTCGGTCCTGGAGCCAGTTTTGTTCAATATCTTCATTAATGATCTGGAGGAAGTCGTGGACTGCACCCTCAGCAAGTTTGCAGATGACACTAAACTGGGAGGAGTGGTAGATACGCTGGAGGGTAGGGATAGGATACAGAGGGACCTAGACAAATTAGAGGATTGGACAAAAAGAAATCTGATGAGGTTCAACAAGGACAAGTGCAGAGTTCTGCACTTAGGACGGAAGAATCCCATGCACTGCTACAGACTAGGGACCGAATTGCTAGGCAACAGTTCTGCAGAAAAGGACCTAGGGGTTACAGTGGACGAGAAACTGCATATGAGTCAACAATGTGCCCTTGTTGCCAAGAAGGCTAACAGCATTTTGGGCTCTATAAATTGGAGCATTGTCAGCAGATCGAGAGATGTGATCATTCCCCTCTATTCGGCATTGTTGAGGCCTCATCTGAGTACTGTGTCCAGTTTTGGGCCCCACACTACAAAAAAGATGTGGAAAAATTGGAAAGAGTCCAGCGGAGGGCAACAAAAATGATTAGAGGGCTGGAAAACATGACTTATGAGGAGAGGCTGAGGGAACTGGGATTATTTAGTCTGCAGAAGAGAAGAATGAGGGGGGATTTGATAGCTGCTTTCAACTACCTGAAAGGGGGTTCCAAAGAGGATGGATCTAGACTGTTCTCAGTGGTAGCAGATGACAGAACAAAGAGTAATAGTCTCAAGTTGCAGTGGGGGAGGTTTAGGTTGGATATTAGGAAAATCTTTTTCACTAAAAAGCAACAGAGGGTCCTGTGGCACCTGTAAGACTAACAGATGTATTGGAGCATATGTCTGACGAAGTGGGCATTCACCCACGAAAGCTTATGTTAGTCTTAAAGGTGCCACAGGACCCTCTGTTGCTTTTTACAGATCCAGGCTAATACGGCTACCCCTCTGATACTTTTTCACTAAGAAGGTGGTGAAGCATTGGAATGGGTTACCTAGGAGGTGGTGGGATCTCCTTCCTTAGAGGTTTTTAAGGTCAGGCTTGACAAAGCCCTGGCTGGGATGATTTAGTTGGGGATTGGTCCTGCTTTGAGCAGGGGGTTGGACTAGATGACCTCCCGAGGTCCCTTCCAACCCTGATATTCTATGATTCTATGATTCTATTATCTCTGTGTATCAGGGTATTCATTGGTACATCTTGAAGTAAATTAACTACTGTATTTTATATAACAAATTCCCACTGAGTTTTAAATCTTCATCTGAGTAGCTTCTTATGAAAATGCAATAAAGAAAATAATTAATAAAATCCACCATTACACAATTTCTCCTACATACCCCCAGAGATGTCTTGCATACCCCTAGGGCTACACATACCACAGTTTGGGAACCCCTGATCTAGACAGACTTATGTACAGTGCTGGGGAGGATCTGGAAATTGTGATACACATAGGTACCAGTGACATAGGAACAGGTAGGATAGAGGTCTTGGGGGCCAAATTTAGGCTGCTAGGTAATGGATTAAAGTCCAGGAACTCCCTCGGCGCATTCTCTGAAATGCTTCCAGTTCCATGCACTGGGCCAATTTCAGGCAGAACTTCAGGGTCTTAGTGCATGGATGGTATAAGGAGGAGAGTTTTAGGTTTACTAAGAACTGGGGAGCCTTTTGGGAAAGGAGGAGCCTATACAGAAAGGATGGGCTCCACCTAAACCAATACAAAACCAGATTGCTGGCATGGAAAATTGAAAATGTCATAGAGGAGTTTTTAAACTAAAGGATGGGGAAAAGCCCACAGGTATGGAGAAGCACACAGTTCGGCCAGAGACATCCCATAGGGAAGGATTTATTAAAGGGTATTCTCTATATCCTTGTAAAGAGGAGAGGATAGATGTTGATAAAATACAGGTAGGAACCAAAGAGAAACAGTCAAATGAAAAAGAGTCTCATCCAATTACATCACATGAAGGCAGACAACTAAATATTGACAAATTTTATAAGCGCTTGTGTATGAATGCTAGAAGTCTAAACACTAAGACGGGTGAACATGAGTGCCTAATATTAACGACAAAGAGTCCTGTGGCACCTTAAAGACTAACAGATGTTTTGGAGCATAAGCTTTCGTGGGTGAATTGACGAAGTGGGTATTCACCCATGAAAGCTTATGCTCCAATACATCTGTTAGTCTTTAAGGTGCCACAGGACTCTTTGTTGCTTTTTACAGAGCCAGACTAACACGG
>NW_020664600.1:908689-920962 GCF_002925995.2 Terrapene triunguis | reverse complement strand
GTGTAGTTTCCCTTTCTGAAATTAAATGCTACAGTGTTGGGCTGCTGTGGTGTTTTCCCCGCCACAGGGACATTACATTTAATTATATTGTGGTCACTATTACCAAGTGGTCCAGCTATATTCACCTCTTGGACCTGATCTTGTGCTCCACTTAGGACTAAATCAAGAATTGCCTCTCCTCTTGTGGGTTCCAGGGCTAGCTGCTCCAAGAAGCAGTCATTTAAGGTGTCAAGAAACTTTATCTCTGCATCCCGTCCTGAGGTGACATGTACCCAGTCAATATGGGGATCGTTGAAATCCCCCCTTCTTACTGAGTTTTTTATTTTAATAGCCTCTCTAATCTCCCTGAGCATTTCACAGTGACTATCACCATCCTGGTCAGGTGGTCGGTAATATATCCCTACTGCTATATTCTTATTATTAGAGCATGGAATTAATATCTATAGAAATTCAATGGTACAGTTTGGTTCATTTAAGATTTTTACTTCATTTGATTCTACGCTTTCTTTCACATATAGTGTCACTCCCCCACCAGCAAGACCTGTTTTGTCCTTCCGATATATACAGGCTTCTCAGGAAGGCTCACCAGGTGGGGGATAAGCTTCTTCTAGGGCCCATTGTTTTTTCTAATGGCCCATTACCCTGAATAGGCCCTTTCCAACCAGCTGTCTAGACTGGAAACATCTTGCCTAGGGGGTGTCACCCAGGTGTGACTACATGTGAAATATAGACACATAGTCAATATTCGTAACTTCAGATACAAAAATGATGCATGCACACGAATAGGATAATCAGGAAATCATAACTTTTCCAATGACACCTCAAATGACCCATCTTGCATAAAATGCGTAATTATGTTCTAATCATATCATCATAATATCACTATGAAGAATATGAGGTGCAGTGTCACAATGGGGTCAGATGAGGAAGGGGCTTATTAGAAATGCCGGTAGGGAAAAGCATGTAGGTTCCTCTAGACTGCTGGCTGAACCCCCTAGCCACACCCACTTCTCTTGGGGGGAGATGTGACAGATGTGGTGACCCCAGGCGGTGCCCTGCGGACTCTTGTATTCAAGTGATGAAGGGTCTACGGGTCGCTGTTGGCAAGACATTGCAATCCACTTACTGCAGCTCCTGCAGGAACTAAACACGGGGGTGGGGGGGTTGACTGCAGTGCCTGGGCCTCTGGAAAGCATCAGAGAAGCACCCCCTGGTCCCAGAGGCCCAGGAGACAATGAAAGGGCCTTCAGTATCAAAGGCTGAGTCTATCCTGACAGAGGGCCCATCGTTTTGATTCACGTGTGTCCCAGGAGGACCAGCCCTGCCAAAGGGCTGGGAGAACTGGAGCCTGCCAAGGATGTCAGAGGACTGATGGGAGCTACTGGTAAAGCATTTCCATCCTCCCGTTGTTTATACGTTGTCTCCGCCTGCTTTTGTCCTTACATGAATATACCCTGCTTTGGAAGTGCTGCGTGGTCACTTGTACCCCCTGGCGTTCCCTGCCTGCAGCCCTTCGAGCGAGAGCTACACGCAGGGGCTGGACGCCTGGTCAGGCCTGTTGGGGAGAATCACAGTGAATTGCAGGGGAGCTGTCACCAAAACTCCTGATCAGGAGGGAGAGGTACGCAGGTCCCTGTCTGGAGAGAGGTGATGGCTAGAGGCCTGAGAGGGCATCCCTTGAGTTGACCACATAGGGGTCAAAGTTGTAATTACCCCAAAGCTAGGATAGTCCCATTCCAGGTCTACAGTAGGTAGGGTGACCAGACGTCCCGATTTTATCGAGACAGTCCCGATTTTAGGGGACTTGTCCCGCGTCCCGACCTTATATTGGTCGAGACGCATTTTGTCCCGATATCGGGGGACCACGGCAACCCGGCACTGCCGGCACCGCTCACCTCTTCTTCCGGGCCCTGGGGCAGCGCAGTTGAGTTCCCGCCGGCCGGCAGGCGCCTGCAGAGTGCTGCAGCCCCACTCCCCAGGAACGCGCAGGGGCGGGGCTTGTAGGCGCTGGCAGCGCGGGCAGCGAGCTCCCCCCCCGCCCCCCTCAACCTGACCCGTGCGCGAGCTACGCGGACAGGAGCCAGAGGAACGCTCCCTCCTCCCCCTGCCGCCAGCCCTGCGAACATGGCTGCAGCACGGCCGCGCTTCTCCCTCCTGCTCCCCGCCCTAGTTGCCCTGCTCTGCCCTGCTCCTGCCTGCGCACTGGCCCCTCTGCTTGGCCGCCAAGCACCTGGACCGGCACTTTGCCAAGTGCAAGCGCTGCACCGACCCAGAGTGCAGCAGTAAGTGGGTGCTGGGCGCTGGGGTCCCCGGACGGGACCTGCCTGCTGGATGCTGAGGCTAGCACTGCGGGGGGTGGGGGGGCTGTGCCAGGCAGGCTTTGGGAGGGAGGGAGGGCGGGGGTCCAATGCCGCTCTGGGTAGCCCGTGCGGGGCGGGGTGATGATGCTGCAGCAGCAGCCCACAGACGGCAAGGGACGGGAGACCCATGGGGAGGCCGGGGTGGAGGCAGTGCTCTCGGGGCTGGCCCTCGGGCAGGGCCATGGGGCTGCACCTGTGGGCATCGCGCACGTGGGCCGCGATCCGGCCACGAACCAGACACTTCTTCGGCCCTTTAAAGGGCCAGTAGCCCGGCGTCCCGTCGGGCGGGTTCTCCCATGCGTGCTGGCCCAGCCCCAGTGCGGGGTGTGAGGGGAGGCGTGTGTTTGGCCATCGGCTCCCCACCCCTATCTGCAGCGTTGGTACGTTCCGAGCGGAGTGGGAGGGGACGAGTGGCAGTTGGCCGAGAGTGGGCGGAGGGAGGGGGACTGGGGGACGTGGCCTGAGCGCACCCTCTGGTGCTGGGCGGTGGGGGCGGGGTCCAGGCGTGCGCGGGGGAGGGGCCACCCGGGGCCCCACCGCAGAGTGCGGTCAGTGTGCGCGAGGCAGCGGTCGGGGCGGCTTGTTCCTTTTTTTTTGCTCCGGCTTTTTTTTGGCTCCGCCCCCCCCCCATCCCGATATTTCACTTCTGTCATCTGGTCACCCTAACAGTAGGGGGAAAAGCCTGGGGACACCCATGCAGACACTGAACCCCACATCTATTTCTGGTCTCCAGTGCACCCTCCCCACACACATCCCACCACTTAGGTTCCCCTCCCCTCCCCTCCCCTTGTGGGGCTGCTCTGCACGCAGCGGGAGCTGGGCCTGGGTGCAGGGCTGCACAGAGGAGTGGTTGTGCAATGTGCTCTGGGCATGGCGAGACCTGTCCTGGGAGAAGGGAGTTCCCCAGCCCCTACCCATCCAGAGCATGTCACAGGGGCTGGTTGGCGTTTGCTCTCCAAGGCGTATGCTGCGTCTAGATGACCAGCTGGTAAGGATCTACCCAAGGGACCAGGTGCTGTGCTTTGGTGATCAGGAGGTCACTCCCCACTGACTGGATAGCGCTGGCATCTGCCCACGCCAGCACGTGTGGGTGGAAGCACTGTGCTGGCAGAGCTATTTGCTGGCCTGCCTGGAGAATCGCTCCTGGGTTTGTGCTACACCTCCAACGGGCATTTAAGCAGCACTAGTGGCCTGGCTGGAGCCTATCTCCTGATGTGTGTTATCCATGGCTCTGTGTCCCAGGCCAGCGTGTCTATGTGTACCCTCCCAGCAGACACATTACTCTGGGCCTCTGCTTTCATACAGTCCATGTAGTCGCTGTCTGGCCTCAGGGGGCTGCTCCCATGGCAGGAAACACATCTGGCTCCATTGCGTGTACTTGCTTTTCAAGCTAAACAGGTGCCACTTGGAAGTAGCGGTGCCCAGCTTGTGGTGTCGCTCTCTGGGCTTGGCAGAGAAGAAGCTGGGCTGCCATGTATTGACTTGTGAGATAGAACCCTGCAGTGGGACTGGGATTCCACAGGTTCTCCAGGACCCGCTGCCAGAATAGTGGGAGTGGGTAAAATTTGCTTTGTTACGGGAGGGACTGAGTGGGGGGAAAAAACAAACTCTGGGAGTTTGCAGGGAGAACACTAAATCGCTCGTCAGTGTGTCATAAACAGAATTTCATCAATATTAAGCAAGTTTTTTTTTTTTAAATAAAGGTTTCATTACTTAAATTTAAGTGAGGGATAGAAAGAGCCGATGTCTTTTATAACAGGAGTTAAAGTATTTTTACATGGCTTAAGCAAGAGTTGTTTTATTCTTTTAGTGATAAAAATTGTGTCTGAATTCTGTTTATAGATATCGTATATTAACCAACCATTGGTTTGGGTGTTTTTAGTAGCACGGGGGAATCCGTCTCTCTTGCGGGATTTGCAGGATCTAAGGGTTTTGCAGGTGGGAGCAGGATAAAACTGCAAGAAATGATGCGGGAGGGGGTGGGGGTGGGACAGGAGTGGGATTAAATAAACAGTCCCGCGCAGGGCTCTGCTGTGAGGGGTAGGGTGGCTGGACGTTGCTGAGCTGGGAGTATAGCCCATGACAGGCCCCCTCTGCTGGGCCAAAGCCACATGCTTTCCCATGGGGTTTCTCTGTTCCCAGGATGAGGCTCCTGGGCACAGATCCCACCCCTCGGTTCCGTGCCCTGGGCACACAGAAGCAGTGCCAACCCCTGCTTGGCACACGCATCTCCTGCCCCCAGAACCTTGTGGATGCCCTGCCATTCTCTGGCAGCAGGGAGCCAGCAGCCAGGTAACCTCCCCCCTTCCCCCACAGACTTCAGTGTCCCTCTCCCCCAGAGAGGACGCTGATCTTTTGAGGCTTGTTCCCTCCCATTTAGTGACATCATAATTAATCCTGTGTCCACTGCATCGCAGGCATTGCCATGGCAGTGGGCTGTGATGTCACAGCCCAGGAGCTGTGACCTGGCTGAATGGATCTGGCAGGATGGGGAGGCAGCTTGTTGGCAGAGGGGCTGCTTCTGTTTAACCCCAGTTCCCCAGGCCATGTGCCCCGGGGGGACCGGGCTTAGGGAAGGTGGTGACCAGAGGGAAGGCCGTGGGAAGGGCAGGGCTGAGCCAGGAGTCATTCCACAAGCAGCCTCTAAGCCCGCAGAGCTGCCTGACTCACATGGGCCGGGAGATGCAGGAAAGCTGCTTACCCGCAGTATTAGTTACTCTTATTCCTCTAACTGGAGCTCTGTCCTTAATAGTCTCCTGGGCTCAGAGTGATGGGCAGGATGGTGACGCAGGGAGGGCTGGGCAGGGGCTGCTGCCCACTGCCAGGGCAAGGCATGAGCCACTGTGTGATGTGCCCCTGGCTCCACTCTCAGACCTACCTGGCTGAACGGGGTGACTGTCTGAACGGGGTGTGCGGCCGGAGCAGCGTTACAAACACGGCCCATTGTGCTGGAGCAGCCAGTGCCCACAGTTCACAACAGCTTCCACATCAATTCAACCCTAGCACCAAGCAGCGCCCGGCCCACACACGAGCACAGCCTAGCTGCCCCCCCACACACACACACACGCAAACACGCCCCCCCACCCCCATCCTGCATGCACATGGACACACAAAGATGTGCAAACCTTCTGCGCACACACACACAATAGCAGTTCTGTTCAGGACCAGATCCTTTCCCTGTAACAGCTCCATGAGCAGGCCCTTGCATTTGCTGCACTGGCTGGATCAGAGCCCAAGGCCACACTCCCTCCCAGAACTGGCGCAAGAACTCAGGAATCCTGACTCCCAGCTCTCCCCTCCTCCCACTCCAATCTGCAGACTGCCCTCCTGCCTTTTGGGAATCCCTTCCTTTTTGCATCTGATGGGAAAGAAAGAAAGAATTGGGGGGTGGGGGCTGAGATCTCAGTCCATCAGCAGTGGGGCCATCACTCCCACTTCCAGCCTCGGAACTTCCAGCCCACTCACAGCTCCCTGGAGCACTTTGAACCCAGGTGATTGGGTGCCAAACCTCCTAGCTCTGCACCAGCGCTGTGCCCAGGGAGCCACTGGCAGCACCTGTGCCCATCTGTCCTGGTTGCTAGGCCCAGCAGGGTGGGGTGGGGCAGGAGCAACAGTCCCCTTTCCCCGCAGAGCCATTTAAGAGGGGACTATCCAGGAACTTCCTTGGGACAGCAAAGAGCAGTGAACAGGGAGGTGTGGCAAAGGGCATCGCACAGCCATTCACAACCCTGGGGACAGAGCGGCACTCACAGCCCTAGGGATGGGGGGCACTCACCGCCTAGGGCAAAGAGCCACTCACAGCTCCAGAGTCGGGGGGAGGGGAGGAACAATCACAGGCCCAGGGATGGGGGGGCACTACCATCCCTGGGGACAGGAGGGCACTCACAGCCCCCAGGGGATGGGGGGAGCACTCACAGCACCAGGGGGCACTCCCATCCTTGGTAACATAAGAACGGCCATATTGGGTCAGACCAAAGGTCCAGCTAGCCCAGTATCCTGTCTTCCGACGGCGGCCAGTGCCAGGTGCCCCAGAGGGAATGAACAGAACAGGCAATTACCAAGTGATCAATCCCCTGCAAACAGAGGCTAGGGACACCATTGCCATTGATGGACCTATCCTCCAGGAACTTATCTAGTTCTTTTTGGTCCCCTGTTATAGTCTTGGCCTTCACAACATCTTCTGGCAAAGAGTTTCACAGGTTGACTGTGAGTTGTGTGAAGAAATACTTCCTTTTGTTTGTTTTAAACCCGCCTCCTATTAATTTCATTTGGTGGCCCCTAGTTCTGGTGTTATGAGAAGGAGTAAATAACACTTCCTTATTTACTTTCTCTACACCAGTCATGATTTTATAGACCTCTATCATATCCACCCTTAGTCATCTCTTTTCCAAGCTGAAAAGTCCCAGTCTTATTAATCTCTCCTCATATGGCAGCTGTTCCATACCCCTAAATCATTTTTGTTGCTCTTTTCTGTACCTTTTCCAATTCCAATATACCTTTTTTGAGATGAGGCGACCACATCTGCACGCAGTATTCAAGATGTGGGCGTACCATGGATTTATATAGAGGCAATATGATATTTTCTATCTTATTATCTATCCCTTTCTTAATGATTCCCAACATTCTGTTCGCTTTTTTGACTGCCGCTGCACACTGAGTGGATATTTTCAGAGAACTATCCACTTTGAGTCCAAGATCTCTTTCTTGAGTGGTAACAGCTAATTTAGACCAAATCATTTTATATGTAATGTTGGGATTATGTTTTCCAATGTGCATTATTTTACATTTATTAACGTTGAATTTCATCTGCCATTTTGTTGCCCAGTCACCCAGTTTGTGAGATCCCTTTGCAGTCTGCTTTGGACCTAATGATCTTGTGTAGTTTTGTATCATCTGCAAATTTTGCCCCTCACTGTTTATCCCTTTTTCCAGATCAGGGGTTCTCAGGACAAATTTTTAGGTGGCCTGATAGTGCGGCCACCAACTCCTGCTGGTGGCCGCTCTCATTTTTTCCCCCCTAAAATACTTGATTAGCTTTAGGAAAAACTAATAAATATGCACATATACATGTCCAAATGATTGTAATTTATTCATTGCTAGCTAGTAAGTCTGTTGTGAAAAGTGATATTAACAAACATACAAGTATCACTTTTCACAGCAGACTTACTCAACCCTAGCAAGCCTGCGGACAAATTAAACCCTAGATGGGGGGCACTCAGCCCCAGAGACAGGAGGTACTCCCAGCCCGGGGAGGGGGCGCTCCCATCCCTGGGGACAGGGGGCATTCACAGTTCCCAGGGGATGGGGGGAGCACTCACAGGCCCAGGGATGGGGAGGGGCACTCACAGCCCCAGGGGATGGGGCCGCTCACAGCCCCCAGGGGGGGCACTCCCATCCCTGGGGATGGGGGGGCACTCACAGCCCCAGGGATAGAGGCTGCGGCAGGGTATCACAGCCCCAGGTGCCTGGAGATCCACAGGAGGCAATCCTGGCCCCAGGAGGAAGGCAGGCTGATAAGGGTTCTGTGCTTCCCTGGTGCACAGGACCAGGTGGGATGTGAGTCTCAGGGGCTGTCTGAGGCATACAGCCCTCCCGAGGCTGCAGCGGGGGAGCCTGCTCCTGCGGGCCTTACAAAGTGCTCAGCAGAAATGGGCAGCACCTGTCTCTGGTCAGAAACCCAAAGCCCTCAGCTGCCCAAGCTCACTGCCCCCTGCCGCTGCTGCTCCGTACATCACGGGCTCAGGCTGAAATTCTAAGGGAAGGGATGTGATCTTTGGGGGTGGGAGGAAGCCAGCTGCCCCCTGCCTCCCACCTCTCCCCCCAGCCCTGCATCTCCTGAGGTAAGCAGGGCAAACCCCACTCCAACGCACCAAAGTAACCAGGGAGGGCACCCACTGCTGCAGCTAGGGTGACGAGATGTCCCGATTTTACAGGGACAGTCCCAATATTTGGGGCTTTTTCTTATTTAGGCTCCTATTACCCCCCACCCCCATCCCGATTTTTCACACTTGCTGTCTGGTCAGCCTAGCTGCAGCCCTTGGGAGGGCAATGGCCCTGTGCTGCACTCCCCACCCTGGCAGAGGCAAGGGGAGGGCTCACCTCTCTGCAGCATGCTGACTCAGGTAGATCCAACCTGCCGGGCTTTGCTGTGTTCTGCGCTGCCCCGCTGGGGAGATTTGGTCATGGAACTCACTTCCCCTGAGCAGCGGCTTCTGAAAATTGAATCTAGCCTCTGCTGCTTAGACAGGCTGGCAGTGCCAGGAAGGATGCTGCTCCCAAAGTCACCAGGCCACATTGAGACGTTCCACCCGGGCCTGGCCTCACCTGGCCATTGCAGCCAAACGGCTGCAGCTGTTCCAGAACCCCTCCAAGGCCCAGTCCTGCCAAGTGCATGGCATGTCACGTGCAACCTGACACATTGCTGCTATCTCCCATCTCTGCTCTGGGCAGGAAAACAGGTCAAGGCTCTGCTGAGTACAGCACCTAGATCTACGCTGGGAACAGCTGCTAGGGAGCTGACATTGCTGGAATGGTAAAGTTGCAACTCTGGCACCCTACCCACAAGAGCGAAGATTCATGGATTCCAAGGTCACAGGGGACCAGTGTGATCATCTTCTAGTCTGACCCCTGTATAACACAGGCCAGAGAACTGCCCCCAAATAATTCCTAGAGCAGAGCTGTTAGAAAAACATCCAATCTTGATTTAAAAATTGCCAGTGACAGAGAATCTACTACAACCCTCCCTAAATTGTTCCAATTGTTAATTACCCTCACAATTAACAATTTACACCTTATTTCAAGTCTGAATTTGTCTAGCTCCACTTCCAGCCATTGGATCATGTTAGACTTTTCTCTGCTACTTGAAGAGCCCATTAGTAAATATTTGTTCCCCATGTAGGTACTTACAGACTGTAACCAAGTCACCCTTCATCCTTTTTCTTTTTTTTTTTAAACTAAACAGATCGAGCTCCTTGAGTCTATCACTATCAGGACTGTTTTCTAATCCTTTGATCATTCTCATGACTCTTCTCTGAACCTTCTCCAACTGATCAACGTCCTTCTTGAATTGTGAACACCAGAGCTGGACATGGGATTCCAGCAGTGGTCACACTACTGCCAAGTACAGAGGTAAAATAATCTCTCTATCCCTACTTGAGATTCCCCTGTGTAGGCATCCCAGGATCACATTAGCACTTTTAGCCACAGCATCGCACTGGGTTCTCATGTTCAGCTGATTATCCACCACAACCCCCAAATCTTTTTCAGAGTCACTGCTTCCCAGGGTAGAGTCCCCATCCTGTAAGCATGGACTACGTTCTTTGTTCCTAGATGCATACATTTACATGTAGCCATATTAAAATACATATTGTTTCCATGTGCCCAGTTTACCAATTGATTCAGATTGCTCTGTGTCAGTGACCTGTCCTCTTCATTATTTATCACTCCCCCAATTTTTGTGTCATCTGCAAACTTTATCAGTGATGATTGTAGGTTTTCCTCCAGGTCATGGATAAAAATGTTAAATAGTCTGGGGCCAAGAATCAATCCCTGCGGGACCCCACTGGAAACACACCCATTCAATGATAATTCCCTATTTACAGTTACATTTTGAGACCTATCTGTTACCAGCTTTTAATCCATTTCATGTGCGTCATGTTAATTTTATATCATTGTCATTTTTTAATCAAAATGTTGAGTGGTACCAAGTCAAACATCTTACAGAAGTCTATTACATCAACACTGTTACCTTTCTCAACCAAACTTGTAATCTCATCAGAAAAAGATATCCAGTTATATCCACAGGATCTATTTTCCATAAACCCATGTTGATTGGCATTAATTATATTACTCTCCTGTATCAGCTGCTCCATTACCTTGCCCTGCTCCCAGCCAGCGCATACCACTGGAGAGATGGCTGCTTAACTAAGCCTGAGCTCAGCTACCAGGGCAGTGACCCTGCTTCATGAGTTGCCAGAGCGCAAAGCAGCCCCATGGGGATGGCTCCTGAGAGAGAAAGAGACAGAGACAATCCCTAGGCACCCATTGTCTCCTCTGCATCCTGAGCCCTTTCCATGTATGCAACCAACAAGGACAGCTCCAGGGAAACATGCATCATCTTGAATCCCAGGCAGGGCCTAATACAGGGCAGATAGGCACCTCCTGGCATCAGTTCATACAATAGTGATTCCTCAGATATGGACCTCTGGAGAATATCTATCACCAGATACCTTCACTATCTATCTATCCAACCATCTATCCCAGGGGCGGGCAAACTTTTTGGCCTGATGGCCGCATCGGGTTTCATAAATTGTATGGAGGGCCGGTTAGGGGAGGGGGTCGTGGCCCGGCCCCCACCTCCTATCTGCCCCCTCCGGGACTCCTGCCCCATCCAACCCCCCCAGTTCCTTGGCGGCCCCTCTGGGACCCCTGCCCCATCCACACACCCCCACTCCCTGTCCCCTGACTTCCCCCGGATCCCTGCCGCCCCATCCAACCCCTCCTCTCATTCCTGATGCCCCCCCGGGACTCCTGCCCCAGCCAACCACCCCTTCTCCCTGTCCCCTGACTGCCCCCAGAACCCCTGCCCCGACTGACCCTGCTGCCCCATCCAACCCTCCCCCCCTTCCTGACTACCCCCCCCTGACTCCTGCCCCCATTCAACCCCGTTTCCCCCCTGACCACCATCCACTTTTCCCTGACCACCACCCCGAACTCCCCTGCCCTCTATCCAACCTCTCCTGCTCCCTGCCCCCTTGCTGCGCTGCCTGGAGCACCGGTGGCTGGCAGCGCTCCTCGCAACACAGAGACTGGGTCAGGTCGGGCTCTGCAGCTGCGCTGCCCAAGGAGCTCACAATCCCACCGCCCAGAGCATTGCGCCGGCAGCGGAGCAAGCGAGCTGAGGCTGCGGGGGAGGGGAAACAGCGGGGGAGGGGCCGTGGGCGAGCCTCCTGGGCCAGGAGCTCGGGGGCCGGGCAGGATGGTCCCACGGGCCAGATGTGACCCACGGGCCATAGTTTTCCCACCCCTGATCTATCCCCTACACACCCATCTATCTATCTATTCCTATACACCTCCTCTATCTCTATACCTATCTATCCCCACACCCTCGCTCTATTGGTTTGGTACTGGAGCCTATCACTGTGTGATCCGAGTGTCGGAGAATATTCACACAGCGGGCATCTCTGGAGGGGGCTGCAGGGTCATTAACCCTCATCTGTACATCACTGCTGCATCTGGCCTTAGAGTGAGTCTTAGGGGTTGGAAACTCAGGATGGGGAACACAGATAAATTTCAGAAATGTTACCCCCCCTTCTGGGGTGCCACCTGATGTACTGGGGTTTCACTGAGCCCCTCCTGCTCCACTAGCCTGGATTCCCTCTCCCTGGTTCGCTGAATTAGGCTCTCCAGCCTCTTGCAACACACACACACACAGGTAGAGCCACAGCTAGCTGCAGACACAGACTGAAGTCAGCTCTGTGTGAGAGGATTTACCCAGCACTCACGTGCACAGCCCCTTTGGGGAATAAACCCAAAATAATACTCTCTTAGGCTGCATAGAAAGATCTGCACAGCGCAAGCTCATAAAAATTCGTCCTCTCCCTCAATGTGGAGAGAGATGCACATAGCTTCTTGCCTCCCCACTCCCAGTTAGAAATTGCACCAACTGGGTTTAATAATAAACAAAATAAATTTATTAACTATAAAAGGCAGATTTTAAGAGATTATAAGGGATAGCAAACAGAACATAATAGATTGCTGAGCAAATAAAATAAAACACGCATACTAAGCTTAAGGTCTTAAAGAGACTAGTTTCAAGAAGCAATAGAGAGTCCTGTGGCACCTTTAAGACTAACAGATGTATTGGAGCATACTAAGCTTAAGGTCTTAAAGAGACTAGTTTCAAGAAGCAATA
>NW_020664600.1:893837-908589 GCF_002925995.2 Terrapene triunguis | reverse complement strand
ATTCACCCATGAAAGCTTATGCTCCAATACATCTGTTAGTCTTAAAGGTGCCACAGGACTCTCTGTTGCTTTTTACAGATCCAGACTAACACGGCTACCCCTCTGATAGTTTCAAGAAGTAATTTCTCACCCTAAATGTTATTTTAGGCAAGTTGCAGAGTTTCTGTAGCTAGAGTTCCAGTTATTTCTTCTTACAGACTGGACCCCTGTCTCAGTCCGGACTCACCCCTGCCTGTCCTCTCAGGCTAGTTCCTTTGTCCCTTCAGGTACTTTCAGCAGTCTTTCTTCTTGGGTAGGCAATGGAGGAGAAAGTCCTGTTTTCCTACTCCCCAGCCTTAAATAAGATTTACATAAGGCAGGAATCTTTTGTTTCCCTGTCTTGACGTCCCCCTCCTTTTAGTGGAAAATTATTAGAAGTCCAAGATGGTGTTTAGTACCAAGTGACAGGACCACCTGACCTAGTAGTGTCACAGCTACGTCCCAGGACACCTCTCAGGAAGGAGAGAGTATCTTTAAAGAATTATTGTTTCTTCCTAATGGCCCATCAAAGCTGATGGCCTGTTGTCTGGTGGGTGTCTCCCAAATACAAACACAGTTGTGATTGTTACATAGTCAATATTCCTAACTTTAGATACATGCATGCAAAATGGATAATTGCATTCGGTAAATTAAATCCATTTATAATTTCCAGATATAATTTCCAATTATATCTTACATGAGCCATCTTGCATAAAGTATATCTTAGTTATGCCATATTCATATTTAACTATATTTCTATAAAGAATATGTAGTGTAACATCACAACTACGACTGGCACAGGGCATGGAGGAGTGTGCCCACCCAACATGACAAGATGAGTGTGTGCAGGCTTGTAGTTGTGTTGGTCTCAGGATATGAAAGAGACAAGATGGGTGAGATAATACCTGTTCATGGACCAACTTCTATTGGTGGAAGAGATAGACACAAGCTACACAGAGTTCTTCAGGTCTGGGCTGTGTGGTATCTATGCAAGAATGCAAGGTGCCATGAGGCCTACTGGGCATCAGCTTGGAGCAGAGGAGGAGCCCGTTCAGGGCAGCTGGGATAGGAGAATGGGAGAACCAGAATGACCCCGTCCCGGATGGTGACAGGCAGGATGAGGGGAGACAGACTGGTCCCTCCTATGCTTCTGTGCTTCTCATGGCTAGGCCCCGAGTAGCCCTTGGCTTACCTTGGGAGCAGCTGGGTTAGAACATCCCCAGGATGGCAAAGCCCAGCTGTCTCCCCCCGTCCCGGTTCCTAGCTAGGCGAAAGGAGAACTCGCTCCTAATCACCAGTGTCTGGTTCAGTCTAGTTTCAAATGTCCCAAAGCAATGAGGCAGGTGGATAGTCTCCCCGGCCAGTGGGTGATCTCTCTGCCGGGGGGCTGTTCAGGGGTGAGCCCCCTGCATGGGGCTGGACCATCTACTGGTAACTCCCCAGCGGACAATGCAGCACTCTGCGGCTGGGCTAGGGGAGGCCGTGGGGTTTGACTGGGAACGCAGCCCTGGTGTAGCTAAGACCCCACTGCCCAGCGCTAGCAGGAATGCCTTCAGCCGCACACGCTCACATCCTAGCTCCCTGCTACAGTTGGGGAAGCTGAGGCACAGAGAGAGGACGCGCTTCCCCCGAAGTGCCAGCGCTAGGGCCCGAAGCCAGGAGCCCTGATTGGTCCCAGCACCGGGTCAATGGCTTCCCACGCTCAGCCAGGGGGTCCCGGCTGGCCGCGCTGCCACCACCTGGCTCAGATCGGAGACAAGCGAACTTCACACGCCAGCCTCTGCGCTGCCAGGGCAGTGATGACCGAGACCCCGGCCCGCCCCGCGGTGCTGGCCCGTCGGGTCCCGTGCGCGGCGAGCTGAGCTGTGCGCACCGCCCCAGAGGCGGTTTGCGCCCCCGCGCTGTGCCAGCGGTCCCCTGGGACCGCCCTGGGCTCAGACCCCGGCCCCGCGGCCCGCGCAGGGCGGACGCGGACACCAGGCGGAGCCCGGGACCGACGTACCCCGCCCGCTCCCGGAGCGGCAGGCAGGCCGGGCGGGCCCGGCGATTGGAGACGCGGAGGGCGCCCGGAGCTCTCGCAGGGCATTGGCTGTCCCCGTGGCAACGGGCGGCTTGTGGGGGAGCGGAGGCCCCGCCCCCTATTGTATTGCTGGTTCCAAGCGGGCTGGCGGGATCGGGGCCACGGGGGACCTGACGAGCTCCCTCCTGCGCGTCCCAGCGAAGCAGCCGGCCCGGGCTGGGGATGAGCGCCGGGGCCCCGGGAGCTCGCGCGGCGCCGACTCGCTGCCCGCCTGATGCGGGTGCCCGGGAGAGGCCCCTGCCGGTCCCGACGCGTGTCCGGGCGCAGGCCGGGGGGACTGGCGACCGGACCATGGCGCCGAGGCTGCGCTAGCGCTCGGGGCGCCGCGGTGCCAGCGGAGGAGCCTTGTGTGCCCATGGCGAGCGCGCGTGCAGGTACCCGGGGGGCGCAAGGCGGTTGTGCTGGGGCCGGACTCCTGGGTTCCATTCTGGGCCTCGCGGGGGGAGGGGGGTGTCTCTGGGTAGCAGGGATGAGGGTTGGGAGGACTCCTGGGTTCTGTCCCTCCCACTGCCCCCTCTGTGCTTCCGCTTCGCCGTCTGTGACCCAGCCTGGGGGGGAGGCGCTGAGACCCCGTGGGAAGGGTGAACACAGGGAGGTGCGAGGGAAGAGGCTGCGGTGGGGGGCGAGCTTGGCCAATGGGGGCTGCCCGCGCCAGACGCCACAGTGTTTGTTTTTGAATGTTTTACACCGGCGATGGCAGTGGGGCGGGGCGGGGGTGGTTGGGCGTGGGCAGAGGCTGGACTTTGCCGTTGGCTGCAGGCACATTCGATCCCCGCAGGAAAGTTGGTTTGTTTTCCGCATAAAAGCAGGGAAGGAAATCTCCCTTCGGGGCCCTGCATGGCAATCGGATCCGGGACCTAGAACAAAGGCAGCGGCCAGGTAGGAGCTCTGCTCAGCGCTGCTGCCCTTGCATGTGCCCAGGAGCACTGTGCCCTGGCAATGCCAGGGACAGGGAATGGGGCTGGCAGAAAAATGTCCTGGTGGCAAAGGACAAGGAGAGCCTCTCCTGTCGGGATCTGCCAGGCTGTATGCCCAGATCCCAGCACGAGGGCAGTAGGTCCAATGCTGCACCAGGGCACTGAGCGGGCACTGCACAGGTTCCTGCTGGGCATGTGCTTCTTATTAGTGGAGTCATCAGCTGGGAAGAGCCCCAGCAAAGCAGAACGCAAAGGCTCCCAGCCGCCAGAGTACTGGAGGAGCAAGGCTTTCCCCCCACCCCCATATCCAGGGGTCCCTGGGCTGGGGATGGGTAACGTACCCAAAGGGGCTGGCTGGCTGAGGGCTCTGTGCCTGTCCCTAAGGGGGCTTTTGCTGTATCCAGAAGGGCACAAACTCTGGGGGAACTGGGTGAGAGAGAAGTGATGAAAAGAGAAGAGCAAATGAAGGATGAAAGAAGGCACCGGCGGGGAGAGCTGGGATGGGAAGGGGGGGGGGGGCTGAAACAGCTGTAGGCAAGGATCTCCCTTTGCAGACCCCCTCCTGCTCCCGCACAGGCAGCTGGCTGATTGAGAGAGGGGCTGAGGGACTCTCTGGAAGTAAGGCTAGCAACTCCCTGCATCCCATGCTGCTATTAACAGAGCAGGGGGAGAAAGGGGTGCAAATGGGAGCAGATGCTTTCTGAGCGCTTGGCTATGCTGTGTCTAGTTGAGGCCGTGACATGCTGGGATTCCTGGCCCCTCTGCTCAGCCCAGCTGGTGAGCTGCTCCCTAAGGGCTTTGTGCTGGTTTATTTCCTAGGTGTTTCTTCGAGCTCCCCATAGCCCGCAGGAGACCAAAGGGCAGCTGGGAGCTGAGACAAGCTGGATCTTGCCTGGACTGCAGCGCCCGGTCTGTGCTAGCCAAGGGCTCTTGGTTTGAGGAGCTGCACTTTCCCATCAGGCCACCAGAGCACAGAACCTAGGAACAGTGCCAAGGAGTCTCCTGCACTCCTGGCCCTAACGGGCCCCACCTGGGGGACACCAGACCCTTCTGTCCCATTGCACAGCCATTTGGTCCTTGCCCCCCACCCCCAGCCTGGTCTCTAATTGGGCAGTGCAGCGAGCCGGAGGACTTGGGACAGGTGGTGCGACGCGGCTGTCGGGGGAGCTGTGCTATGAATTGGTGTTTATGGATTGCCTACTTCAGCCTCTTCACCAACAACTTTGCTGAAGGTAAGTGAGTGCACATGGCATGCTGTATTGTGTATTGTCCACAGCTGAACGCACCAGGGACCTGACCCGGAGCCACTGGACCCAATGGAGCCTTTCTGTGGGTTTGAATTGGATTTGATCAGGCCCCAGAGCTTGGGGTGTGCAGTGGGGAAGGTGCAGGAGTTGCTGAAGTCATGATTAGAGCAGCAAAGAAGGCTAATGTTCCTCTGGGGGACCATGTTCATGGAGAGCAGAGACAGTGATGCTGCTGAACTGCCAAAGAGGAGGGGGTGGGAGGGAATCCCAGACGTTCACCCCTTGCCGGGGAGGTGGTGCCCTGCCCAGATGCTCAGGCAGCAGGTTACATTAAGGGAGCTCCACTGGAGATGTCCAATCTCACTGACCATGACGACTGGATCCCTGAGGGCCTCTGGCGCTGCCCCCGCTCTAGAGTTCCAGCAAGCAGCCTGCAGGGCTGTTCGAGAGAGTTATTTCCTGCTGCAGGGGTTCTGGGGTGGGGGATGCAGTACCCCCCCACACACACTTATTCCATTCCTTTCCCTTCGGCCCTGCATTCTGCAGCGATGTAGATGTGGATATCCACGGACCATGTTTGTAGATCAGATGCAGATACAAACTTTGTATCCATGCAGAGCTCTAAAAAGGGGGGCGAAGATGGTGCCCTTCCTCTGTGAATGGTGCTGGGATGTGGGGATGGAACGCACTGTGTTGTTGTGGCACACACAGCAAAGCCAGGGCCCCAGGCAAAGCCGGGCAGGATGCAGTGTTAGCTCTCACCTTCTCCTGCTTTTGGGAGCATGAGCTGCACCCCATGGGGCTTCCTCGTCCTCAGCAGAGCAGTGTGAGGCGCTCTCCAGGAGTCACTTATGGCCCCAGGAGCTGTTCCCTCTCAGGGTTTTGGATCCTGCTCTGAGAGCACCATGCCCAGGGTGCTGGGTGTAATGGGCCCTGCCTCGCTGCAGGGTATTGGGCTGGGCAGGGCACACGGGCTCTCCTTGCATAACCTGGACACCTGTGGGGCTTGGCTGGCTGATGCAGGGCCCATTGGTGCTGTGTCTGAGCTCCAGGACATAGCAGGGGCTCCACTGGAGACCATGGGCTGCAGCTCATGGGACATCCTCCCCATGAGCATGAAATCTCCCTGTGCTGACCCTGCAGGTAACGGCCAGGTGGAGTCTCAGGCTGTGGTTGGGCGTGTTGGAGAGAGCGTGATCCTGGGCTGTGACCTCCTGAATGCAGAGGAGGCGCGCCCCCATCTCTACGTGATCGAGTGGGTCCGTTTTGGCTTCCTTCTCCCCATCTTCATCAAGTTTGGGCTCTACTCCCCACGCGTCGATCCGGAGTACGTAGGTGAGTGCATGCTAGGACAGCAGTGGAAAGGTGAACCTGTTGGGAGGACCTGGGGGCTGGGATGTAGCAGAGGGGATGCTGGTGTATATCGGGGTAGGAGAAGTCTGGGGGGGCTGGGACGTAGCAGAGGGGATGTTGGTGTATATCGGGGGTGGGGCTGGGAGGTAGCGGAGGGGACGCTGGTGTATATCAGGGTAGGAGAAGTCATGGGGGGCTGGGAGGTAGTGGAGGGGACGCTGGTGTATATCGGGGTAGGGGAAGTTGGGGGTGGGGCTGAGAGGTAGCGGAGGGGATGCTGGTGTATATCGGGGTAGGAGAAATCCGGGGGGGCTGGGTGTAGTGGCAGGGACACTGGTGTATATCGTGGTAGGGGAAGTCAGGGGTGGGGCTGGAACGTAGTGGAGGGGACGCTGTTGTATATCGGGGTAGGAGAAGTCCAGGGGAGCTGGGAGGTAGCTGAGGGGACACTGGTGTATATCGAGGATGGAGAAGTCGGGTTGGGGGGAGGGCTGGGATTTAGCGAAGGGGACGCTGGTGTATATCGGGGTGGGGCAGCCGGGGGTGGGTCTGGGACGTAGCGCAGGGGACGCTGGTGTATATTGGGGTGGGGAAGTTGGGGCTGGGACGTAGTGCAGGGGACGCTGGTGTATATCAGGGGAGGGGAAGTGGGGGGTGGGGCTGGGACGTAGCGGAGGGGATGCTGGTGTATATCGGGGCAGGAGAAGTCCGGGGAGGCTAGGAGGTAGTGGAGGAGACACTGGTGTATATCGGGGTGGGGAAGTTGGGGGTGGGGCTAGGATGTAATGGAGCGGACACTGGTGTATATCGGGGTAGGAGAAGTCGGGTGGGGCTGGGACGTAGGAGAGGGGATGCTGGTGTATATTGGGGCAGGAGAAGTCGGGGGTGGGGGTGGGGCTGGGACGTAGCGGAGGGGATGCTGCTGTATATGGAGGTAGAGGAAGTCAGGGGCACTGGGAGGTGGCTGAGGGGACACTGGTGTATATTGGGGTAGACGTCTGGCAGGGTGAAATGTAGCAGAGGACATGCTGGCATGTCTCAGGGCTGGAAGCTCCCTAGGTGGGACACAGAGATGGGGGAGCAGTAGGGCAGTGGCTGGTTCTGTGGCATGTGATCCAGTGGCTGAGGTGCAGTCCGGGGGTGGCCTTACACAGCTGCATGGTGTTTGCCTTCCCCGAGGAGAGCCGAGCCCATCCCACCCTGGGGCCCTGGCAGGAGCCCTGGGTTCCCTCCCGTGACTGCAGTATCTAGTGACTGGCCGGGCCCCAGGAGGGTGAGGCCATGGCATTCCCTGTGCTGGACTTGCTCTGGGTCTTCCTGTATGTACAGCGCACTAGTGCTCTGCCTGCCGCAGGCTCCTCCCCGCCCCCCCAGCTGGGCCCCAGTCCAGGGCTGCTGCTGTCAGGCTGCATTAGTCACGCCCCCATGGGCTGCCTGGTGCAGCAGGCAGGGCTTTCCCCCTGCCCACAGCAGCTGAGGGAAGGGATGGCCATGGGGCAAGGCAGGGAGGTGAAGGGGTCCGTCCCTGCAGCTTGGACTGACTGGTTCGACCCTCTGCGCTGGTAGGGATGGGAGTGTGGAGGAGGTGGCGGGAGGATGTGTGTGTGAGGGGCTGCATGGCACCAGGCAGGGTTCCCTCCCCCACCCTCTTATGTCTAAGGCTCTGTGATGAGGGGGGTGGGGAGGCAAATCTGACCTCAGCCACACACAGCCCAGCCAATGGCTGAGTGTGGGGGAGGGGATGGGGCTGTGCACACAATAATGGGCACCTGCTGAGGCAGGAAACTCCCCTAGCCTGACCCTCCCCTCATTGATGTGCTGGTGGCCTCTGCTTGCCAGGAGACTCTCCTCCCTCCAGCCTGGGAACAGGCCTGTCTGGGGCTGCGTGAGACAGGTGCACTGCCAGGCTCTGAGCACGCGTCCATGCATGGCGTCGTCTGCACTGGAGTGGGAGTGTTTCAGTGGCTCGGTGGTACATCTTTGCCTTGCATTGGAGTGTACTAGCCTCTCCTGGTCTGTCTTGCTGCCCAATGTGCATGCGTCCTGCTCGGCACAGGGCAAGGGGGAACCAGGAGGAAGCGTCTTGCCCTGCCCTTCCCCAGCCAGAGCTGCCAAGGACCCGCGTTGTGGGAGCTCGGCTCGAGAACAGCGCAGTAGGCCACACGGGGAGCTGGACTACCTGCAGCACAGAACCTTGCGGGGGCATCGTGGGGCTGGGGCTGCTGGGAGAAGGGCAGGCAGCAGATGAAGGTCCAGGCCTGAACAAGCCGCTCGCCCCTTTGTGCTGTGCGCAGGAGCTGGGTGCCTCGGGCCTGGGCCACACAAAGGCTCTTTCTTGCTAGGGTCAGAGGTCAGATTGACGCTGCTCCTGGGATCTTTGTTCCATTCTAATCCCATAATCCCAACTGGGGCCTGCTGCTGCCGGGGGAAATTCATGCCTGGGAGCCAACTGCCACCTGGGCCTCCCAGAAGTTCCTGGGGATAAGCTGGGATCCCATGGGAGCCCTTGGCACAACCTTGAGCATGGACTTGTGTGTGACGGTCACAGCCCCTTCCCTTCCCCAACTGCACTGCTCCTGCATCACAGCCCCCGGTCCCTGTGTTACCACCCCCCGCCTCCGCCTTCTCTTCACAGCCTCCTGGCTCCTGTTACAACCCCTGAGCTGCCCCATCCACAGTGCCCTGTGTCACAGCCCACCTCCCGAGTCACAGCCCCCCCCAACCCCATCTACACTATACCTGCATCACAGCCCCCGGCTCCTGTTACCATCCCCACACCCCATCTGCGCTTCTCTTCACAGCTCCCCCATCCCTGGCTTCTGTTACAACGCCCCCACACACACACACTGCCCTGTGTTACAGCCCCCCCCCGCCTCATCCACACTGCCCCTGTATCCCAGCCCCTGCCCCATGCGCACTGTCTGTGTCACACTCCTCCGCCCCATCCATGCTGCCTCATGTCACAGTGCTGCCCATCAGCTGCACCTACCCTGTATATCCAATATGTCCTGCTCCCCACCCCACCCTTGTTACCCTGAGTACCAGACAGCTCCCCATACAGGAGAGGACTAAGTCCTACAACACCATGGAACTGGTCACTGTACTGCCTGTTCAGCCCCAGCCAATCGCAGCTATGAGAGTCGCTCAGTATTTGGGGACAAACCGAACTAAAATCTCCTTGGGAGACACGGGGACAGACACACACACACCCCTCTCCCTCTCTCAGGCCAGCCCTGGGTTAGGATCTCTGTGTCTGAACGGTCCTCTAACACCCCCCCCCCCACACACACACACACTCACTCACACTGGGGCTGAGCCAGCCTTTCTCCACACTTTTGTGGCTTGACTGCTGCTGGAGCCCTGGGGCTGTGTGCGCTGCCTACTCAGCCCTGCCTGGTGGGTCACTTGAAGGTTGAGCTTGGGGAGGGGATTTCGGCAAAGCTGCTAATTGGCAGTACTGGGCGGAGTGGGATTTGGAGCGAAGCTGCTGGAGAGGGGACAGTGGCGTGGGAGTGGGATGTTCTCCTACTCAGAGGGTATTTAAAGTGGAACAGTGGCAGATTTTCGGGGCTCTTTGCAAACGCAGAGGCGTGAGCAACAGGATCTTCTCTTAATGAAAGGGAAAGGATTGGTGCCTGTTGCAGGGAATGCTGAAAGCTTTGGCTTGGGGCAGAGTGGGAGGGCTGGCTATGGGGCTGGAGACTGACAGCCCTGCAGACCAGGGCAGAGACTGGTGACGCTAACACAAACCACATCCCAGTAAAGATCTGTTACAGCCAGGCTGCAGGGGGCAGGGTGGGACAGAGCTGGGGCACCCAAACTTTGCCCAGGCAAGGCTGCATTGGCAAGCTATAGCAGGAGTATCCCTCCAGCGTGAGCAGGGCTGGCTGCAAAAATATTGCTGGACTTTGTTTCAAAAGCAAAAATAAAAAAAAGTAAATCCCTCCTGTGCCCAAGCTGGCCAGTGAGAGCTGGTGTCTTGGACACCAAAATGCAGACCAAGAAAAGCCTGTGGCCAGCAGGGTGGCCCTGCACCCACAGAAATCGCAGCTTTCAACATGGGTTGAGGTGGGGAGGATTTAGGTGAAAAATGATCATTATATTTCAGCCAGCTGTAAGTGTGGGAGAGACACTGCGGTGGGGGTGGGGGGAGTTGATATAAACTATTTATCTGAAAAGCTTGGCCCAGCTCTGCTGCTCAGCTGACAAGTATGGAGTGCTGCCCCCAGGCTCCTGGGCGAGTCCCACTCTCAGATCACCCAGCAGGAAAGACTCTGCCTTCCCAATGGAGCTAATTCCACCTGTCTGTCTCCTAATGCTTTTAACCCCATCCCCACTGCCAGGATGAAGCACAAGCCAGACTGGAATCCAGCTCCTCTCCTGTGGCTGTGCTGACTCTGCAGGGTTAATGAGGGAGCTGATGGGACTCTGATGCCTGGATAAAGGGAGCGATTTGCCGAGTAGCAAGATACTACTTTGAATAGCCAATCTTCAGAGCAGGAGTGTGTGCACATTAATATTTAGGGGCTTGCTCCCATCATGCACTGCTCTGTCCTTGGTTTGGGTGGTTGAGCTGCCCTCTGGGCTGGGCTGTAGAGTCCCCGGGACAGGCTCTTTCCTGGCAGCAGGGACCACACATGGTTCAGCTTGCTCGTTCTGCACCGCTGGCCATGGGAGGGGAGCCTATGCCCTAGCTGTTCACAGTCCTGCTTCCCCACCAAGACCCTGGCTCACAGCAGCTGGCCAGGTTACTGCTGGGCAGGTGTGCACCTCTCCAGCCGGGGGGGAGGGGGGGGGGCTCTGCCTCCTGGTGCTCACTTGTGGCTGGGAGATGGTCTCGCATTGCCTTTTCCCCCGCACTCTGGCCTAGTTTCTGTGGAGATCAACTATTTCCTCCCCACACCTCTCCAAGGCCTCTGGCTCCAAGTCTGCCCTGAGGTCTGGTTTCTGGGGATGTGGAAGGCATTCCTGGCTGGCCAGGCTCTGGGATCCAGAGGCACCACCAGCCCTGTTGGTTCCCTGGTTGGAGAGCTGCCCCAGCTGCTCCACTCAGCCTGTGGCTCGGAACTGGCTCCTTTCTCCCTGCAGCCGTGGCTGCTGTTCCTGGTATGTGAGCTGCTGAGGCCAGGGGTCTCGCCAGGGCCCTGGAAAGCAGGGTTCAGTGCTGCTCGTAGGCATCTCTACAGCAATGAGGGGCTCCCCTGATGCTACCTACTGGCCAGGCCTGAAAGCACAGCAGCTTGCGGGGCCCCTCAGGGAGAGCCCAGCCAAGACTCCCAGCATGCTACAGGCATGTTTGTCATTGGTTAAGAGCCTGGCTTGGCCTAGCTCCCTGGAACCATAATGCAATGCCATCCTGTCAATGCCTCATCCTCCCAGGGCACGGTCCTGGGCCTGTAGGTCTCTTGGAGGAGGATTTAAAAGCCTTGAGTTCTGTCTGCTTTGTATAGGCAGTTCAAGATCCCAGGCAATTCCTTTTGACACTAAATGTTTGTTGTGTTGACCAGTTGCCACCTCCCCAGAGGTGGCTGCACTTCAGTACTTCTGTGTGAATCAGCCCTAATGCAGGTGCAGTGCCATGCATGGAAGCGTGCTCCAGCGGCAGAGACCACGTGGGGGGGATGATGTATTTCTGGGTGGACTGGGATACTGACAGGGTGTCTCTGCTCCCAATAGTGACTGCAATAACAGCACATTTCCTCCCCGCCCCAGCAGCCCTGCATGCTCCAGGAGCCACTCCTGTGGGCGCAGTGGCAACGCAACTGGGGAGAAGTTGGCCACACTGGGGCAAAAGGGCCACCCAGGGGAGGACAGCGAGAGGTTTGCAGAGCCCCTCTCCTAGTACTGATGAGGGAAACAGATGAGCCTGTTTTGACTCATAGAGTGCATGGAGGGAGCCTGGGGGCTGGCACATGGAAAAGCTGGTTGGCTGGATAGATACCAGAGGGACCCAATTAAGGGCAGAGGGGGTGCAGCTGTGAGGTCACTGGCCAAGGCAGAGTTGCACTGGGAGTGTGTGTGGGGAGGGGTGCTGCCAGAGGCGCTGGGCCCAGAGATGTGCTGGGGGGAGGGTGTTGGGCCCAGGGCTGAGCCATGCTGGCGGGAGGGGGCAGGGCTGGGGGCTGGACCCAGGGTAGAGCCAGGAGTGGGGAGAGGAGGGCTGGGCCCAGGGCAGAGCCATGCTGGGAAGAGGGGGACTGGGAGGGTGCTGGCCCAGGGCAGAGCTGTGCTGGTGGATGGGGGCTGGGCCCAGGACAGAGCTGCGCTGATGGGAGGGGTGGGGAGGGCGCTGCGCCCAGGGCAGAGTCCTGGGGCTGCTCAATGACACCCTTGTTCCCATGGCAACTGGCTGCTTATTTTCAATCTTCCCTGGGGGATGGGGGTGAGTTAGGAGCGGGGTGGGGGCGGGGCCTGCCAAGGGGAAGCGCCTGTGGTTTCACCAGGGAGGTCAGGCTGGGATTTCAGTCCCGTTGCCACAGTTCCCATGTGGCGCTTTTCAAACAGCTCCAGCCGTTGGTGGGAGCAGCTGGACGGGGGCCAGGAAGAATCTCACATACACCCCCACATGTGGCATGCCCCCCTGGGCCCGTGAGCAGGGGAAGGCAATCGCTCAGGATGCGGCTGCTGCTGGTGAGGCCTGGGGCAGGCCATGACTCTTGCTGTCTCCTGGAAGGCTGCTTCCTCCATGCTCCCATGTGCTGCTAGTCAGGCTCCCTGTGAAACCAAGGTGGGGGCCTGGGGGCCGGGAGACACTCTCCCTGCCCAGAGGCCCAAAGACACAGGATCTTACTCCTCCGTCCCTCAGCCACCCTGCTTTGCCCTCCTTTCCCAGCCCTGACCTGCCACTCCTGCTGCTAGACACGGAAGCAGCTAATGGGGGGGGGGGCTGCAGCCTCCCTTGTATCCCTTTGAACAGTGGTTGCTAAGCAATGGGAGGCTGGGGTTGACCAATGATGTTTTGTTGCCAATCCTCTTGGTGAATGAGGGGGAAGGAGTGGGCAGAGCCAGTGCAGGGGATTATGGAGGGTTGGGGGAAGGGATCGGGGAGGGGTCCCCACTGCAGTCTTTTTGCAGGGTTTAGTTCCTTCCAATGGGGCCTTTGTTTAGGAGCCTGGCTGCTGCTCTGGGGTGGGGGAGGGGATTCCCCTGGAGCTCCCCTTCCCCCCCCCCGACTCTGCTACCCACCCCCACCTGGCCCTGCCCATGTGTGATACCCATCACCCCTCTGGCCTCTCAGCAGGCAGGCACAGAAAGGGCAGAGTGGGCTGGGGAAGAAGGGGTCTCCTGGATTCCAGGCAGCCCTGGGCCTACATATGGGCAGTCCCAGGAGCTGCTCTAATTGACCCAGGCTGCAGACCAGAATTGCTGGAGCATGTTCCCCTTTGCCAGGCAGTTGCGAGGGGCTAGAAAAGGGGACACTGGGCCCGTACTGCACCTGCACTGGGCACCGTTACAGCAGGGCTGGGATCTGGCCCCTTGTCCTCACTGGCAATTTGCCTCAGCTCCCCCAGGTGCAGCCCGTCTGGCAATCAGTCGCAGCTGGGGGAGCACTAGGCATATCAGTATGACCGACTCACCTGGGCCTGCTCTGAGCAGGGTTAGGCCATGTGGCAGTTAATGTGCTACTGGCTGGTCTACGCTGGTGCCCTTCGCCATCGCAAGTCCGGTCGTGGAGTTGAGTAAACTTGGGTAAACTGAGTTTACCCACTTCTCGTTTGGGGACTGTGGAGTTTAGCTTAGGTTAGTTTAGCCACTTCATTGTTTATCACTACAACCTTGCACAGGGGCTGGTGCAGGGACAGGGAATCCCAGCAAAATGCTGGTGTGTATCCAGCCTGAGAGGGGATTGTGAGCGTAAGGCTTGGGGCAGAGGGCTGGTGAGCACACACATGTTCATGAGAGTGCAGGCAAGTCTGGGGGGTGGGGGAAGCCAGGGGAGTATGTAGCAACCTGCCACCAGATCAGGAATGGGCACAAACCCCAAGCCCAGCAGGACACCCTCCTGGTGCACATCTAAGCCCTGTGACTGGGGTCTCTGTGACATGCTGGCTGTGGCCACACTAGAAAGGGTTTGCCAGTCGAGGGTTAGAATCATAGGGTTAGAAGGGACTGCAAAGGTCATCTAGTCTAACCCCCTGCCAAGATGCAGGATTTGTTGTGTCTAAACCATCCCAGACAGATGGCTCCAGCCTCTTTTTGAAAACCTCCAGTGGAGGAGCTTCCAGAACCTCCTGAGGCAGTCTGCTCCATTGTCCTACTGTTCTTACCATTAGGAAGGTTTTCCGGAGATTTAATCTAAATCTCTATGCTCTAGTTTGAACTCACTGCCTTTTGTCCTGCCCTCCCTGACAAAAGAGAACAACTTTTCTCCATCTTTTTTATGGCAGCCTTTCAAGTATTTGAAGACAGCTATCATGTCCCCCCTTAATCTCCTTTTCCAAACTAAACATACCCAGTTCCTTCAGCCTTTGTTCAGATGGTTTGCATTCCATCCCTTTGATCATCTTTGTCACTTGCCTCTGGATCCTTTCCAGTTTCTCTACATCCTTTATATACACTGGTGACCAAAATTGGACCCACTACTCTAGCTGAGGCCTAACCAGTGCTGAGTAGAGCAGTTCTATCACTTCCCGTGGCTTGCATGCTATGCTTCTGTTAATGCAACATAAAATTGCATTTGATTTTTTTGCAACAGTTTTGCATTGCTGACTCCTGTTGAGTTTGTGATCCACCACAACTCCCAGATCCTTCTCAGCAGTGCTGCTGCCAAGCCAGGTATCCCCCAGTCCGTATTTGTGCATTTGCTTTTTCTTCCCAACGTGTAGCACCTTACATTTATCTAGGGTTACCATATTTCAACAATCAAAAAAGAGGACGGGAGGAGCCCCGCCCTAGCCCCGCCCCCGCCCTGCCCTAGCCCCGCCCCTGCCCCTTCCACTCCCTCCCACTTCCCGCCCTCCTCAGAACCCCCAACCCTCCCCCCCACTCCTTCTCCCCTGACTGCCCCCTCCTGGGACCCCTGCCCCTAACTGCCCCCCAGGACTCCACCCCCTACCTAAGCCTCCCTGCTCCTTGTCCCCTGACTGCCCCCTCCTGAGACCTTCCCCCCATCCTAACTGGCCCCCTAGGACCCTACC
>NW_020664600.1:869799-878837 GCF_002925995.2 Terrapene triunguis | reverse complement strand
CCCCACACACACCCATGCACTCACTGACCCACACCTGTGCACTCACACACTGCCCCCCCCACAAACATCCATGCACTCACTGACCCACACCTGAACTCCCCTCAGATACGCACACTTTGGCACATGCACGCACTCACCATACACAGACACACATGCACTGATTCATAGAGAAGTGTATACACCACGAGATATACACCTGTACACACACACACATAGACACTGAGACACAAACACAACACAGAGGCGGAGGCACTGCTGCACGTGCACACACGGAATGTTGTGGAGACGTATGCATGCAAGCACACAGTGACACACTCAGATGCGCACACAGACCTGAAGAGACGTGCGCACACAGGTGTATAGTTGCTGACACACATGACGACATCAGATACACACCAAGAGATGCAGGCATGCACACAGTCCTACAGCAAGGGAGATGCTCAGAGCCCCTAAGCACACGGATACATGGAAGAGGGTTACGTGCACACGGATACCAGCCCACGCACTGCTGTGTGGCAAGGCTGATGCACACAAGCGGAATGGTGCTGGCACTGGTGACAGGAGCGGTGGCCCCAGCTGGGCCCCCGTGATGTGCCAGTGCTGGTGGGAGTGTGGGGGCTCCCTGTTAGGCCTGGTGGTGCTGAAAAGGGGACTCAGATCCTCTGGTGGCCTGACAGCTCAGACACGGTGGTGATGCACGGCCTGTGATGCTGACAGCGCTGGCAGCACATGGAGCCCGGGGCTGGAGTAGAGTAGGGGGAGGAGATCGGGGCAGGGACCCCCCCGCAGCACCATCCAGATCATACACACCTGGCCAAGGGCTTGCGCGGTGAGTGCTGAGGGGGTGATTTGATTGGCTGGTGGCGGGAGAGTAAAGTGGTGCTGCTGGAGTCATAGCAGTCAGCAGGACAGTCAGCAGTGACGAGAGTGTGGACAGGGCTGTGGTGATGGCAGCTGTAACGAAGCTATGGCGGCCATGGCAGAGCTGTGGGACTGTGGGGAGAGTGGTCGGGTCCCAGTGGCGGGGCCATGGCCTGGCTGGCCCCAGTGGCCATGGCTGGATCGGGGGGGTTGGCTGGACAGTGGTGTGGCCGTGGTGGCAGTAGCCGGGCCCCAGTGTCAGGGCTGTGGAGGCAATGACTGGGTGCTAGTGGCAGGACCGTGGGGGCAGCAGGCAGGGCCCTGGGAGCTGGTCTTGGGGGTGCTGCTGAGCCGATGCGAGTGCTGGTTGTGATGTGTTGGGATCAAGTCGCTGTGGATGCGCCCTGAGCCCTGCAGTGGGGGCTGCCAGCAGTTTGGGTGCTGGCTCTTTGGGGCAGCTCCTGCTGGGCTCCTGACTCTGCCCCCCTCCCTCCCTTCCTTCCAGCCACCTGCAGTCTCGTGTTCGTGTCCTGGTGGACGGGAGCCTTTTGCTCCAGAAAACGACCCCAGACGACGCTGGCAAATACACCTGTGTTCCCAGCAATGGGCTGCGGAAACCACCCTCTGCCTCGGCTTTCCTCACGGTGCTGTGTAAGGTCCCACTGCCCCTGCCCTCCCTGTCCTATGTAAGGGCCACCCCTGCCCCACGCCGCCCTCTCTCAGGGACCCTGCTGTACCCAGACATCCTGGCTCCTGAGCTGAGCCCTGGTGACCCCACTTGTTTGACGGGGGCAGGGAAATACCTCTGGCCTGTGACCTCCCCCTTTGTGGCCTGGAGCCTGGGAGAAAAGGGCCCATCCCCTGCTGTGGGCCTCAGCCAGCCTCCCCATCCGCCTGCCTCCCACCTGGCCCAGGTCTCTGAGCTGAGGAGCCCATGTGACCATGGCCCACATGCACCCAGGGGAGCAGCGCTGAATTGCCAGGAGCTGGGCTTCCTCCGCGGGCAGATCCAGGGTGTCCCTAGCTTTCCAGGGGCTCTGCCATGGACAAGCCCATCACATAGAGAAGGCACAGCCTCTGGTGCTGCTTGTCCCAGCCCCGCGGGCTGGCAGCATATTGTGCATATGGCTGCCACACCCCACTCCCCAGCCCCTTCGCTGCGGAGCTCACCCAGGCCTTGACTACATCCTGCCCGTTGGTACCTTGCAGATCCAGCCCAGGTGACCACCATGCCACCGGAGACCCTCTTGCCCATGGGGATGCAGGGCATGATCCAGTGCCCCACCAAGGCCAACCCACCTCTTCTCTCCATCAGCTGGACCAAGGACGGGCATCCCCTGGAGCTTGATAAGGTACCAACTATGCCAGGCCTCCCTGGAAACTCAGCCTCTGCCACACACCCGCTGGCAGGGGGCCGCATTCTGACCTGTCTCTCCCTCTGCAGTTCCCTGGCTGGTCCATGGCACCCGATGGCTCCATTGTCATCACCACAGGGAACGACGACGCCTTGGGGCTTTACACCTGCACCCCCTACAACAGCTACGGCACGGCTGGTGCCTCAGCACCCACCCGCGTCTTGCTCAAGGTGAGAGGGGGGGCAGCCTGCCCTCCACACTGGCTGAGTAGGGGCCTGGCTGGGGCTGGGGAGCCCTTCTCTGGTGCCCTCACACAAACATGCACCCGGATGTATTAATTTTGGTGTAACAAGTGGGCCCAGAGAGTCAAGGTGTGAATGTGGCCCTGTCATTTTACAACACTAAACATTCAAACGTGGTCGGGGCTTTTGAGTGCAGAGATCTCGGCCTGCTTATGGCAAATTCCCAGGAATATTTTTAACCATGTATTACAGATAGATAAGAAAATAAAAAAGAGTTACTTAATATTTCACATTTCAAATTATTAAGATTTTCATTTTAATAATAACTCTTGTACCCTTCCCATTTATCTGTAGAGAATTTTTACCTGGAAAAACATCTTTGTTTGACATTAAAGATGGTGATAACTGTCCTTGGGGGAAGGAAAAGAAGTTAGCTGAGATGGGCTGGAGCTGTTGCTGCTGCTCTTAAAATCCGATCCTTCTTCCTTTAAAACAAAAGAAGACAAGCGCACAAGAGAGGAGAGAAAAGACCAGCTTCTGTCTCTGGTGCTGACTCTCACTTGCAACCTCACTGCTGGAGAAAGAGAGGCCTAGCCCATCGTCTGATCAGCTACTCCAGGCCCTAGCAAACTTGTACGAAGCCATTGCTTTTAGATACCTCTCTGGTCATGGGCTTACAGCAATGTTGCAAAAAATGCCATTGTCTTGGTCGGCTGAACCAGACTCTTGTTAGAAGGTGAAAGAGAGAGTGAGGGCTTATCTATATGAACACTTTGGTTTTCCAAGCCGTTGCCCCTATGGGTGCTCCATGTGAATTCTATGATTCATAGAATTCTATGATTCTATGTGAAGATACCCTGCCCATAAATTCTCGATCAGAGGTTTTTTTGCTAGTAGTGCCTGGTGCACCCTCTTCCCCGAGAAAGGGACCCTAGAAGGCAGCAGATGTTTGACCCGATAGCCCTGGCGAGACCACCCATGGGGTCTAGCACCTTTCCCTTATGCCCCTCCACAGTGGGCTTTCTGGAAACCTGGGTTCCTTAAACCAGGAGGTAGAATCCCTCCTGCTTCCAGGGGTGGTCAAATCCATTCCTTCAGACTTCATCAGTAAGGGTTTCTTCTCCTGATACTTCCTGGTCCCAAAGAAAAAAGGAAGGTGGAGACTGAGTGCAGACCTTCCATCTCTAAACACTTTGATTCACATGCAGCACTTGCAGATGGCCACCCTAGCGGCATTCTTTCTGTTGTTAGATCTTCGTCACCCTTGACTTCCAGGATGCCTATTTCCATGTAGCCATATACCCAGCACCATGGTGTTTCCTCAGGTTTGTAGTAGGCACTGACCATCACCAGTACCGTGCCATGCCTTCTGGACTATCAGCTGCCCTGAGCGTCCTGACGAAAGTCCCCTCCATCATCGCAGCCCACCTTTGGCATCTGGGAACAGTAACTTTTCCGTGTCTGGACGAATAGCTCTTCAAGGGCCATCCTTCCGTTGAAGGTCAGTCCGCCACCAAGAGGGACCTAGCTCTGTTCCACTCCTTAAGCCTTCGCTTCAACGTAGAGAAATCAACCCTGTGCAACACATAGACTTTATCGGGGCCGCCCTGGACTCTGGCAGCTAAAACCTACCTGCCTGTGGACAGGTTCACCTCAATGTCTCACCTGATCTCCGCATGACAGCAGAGCCCACAAACCATGGTGTGGGCTTGTCTTTAGCTCCTGGGATGCATGGCAGCCTGCACTTTCATAACCCCCCATGCAAGCCTGGCTTAGGACAGCCTACACTCCCCGCAAGCACAAGCTGTCCAGGGAGGCATCAGTCCCTTGGATGGCACCTGACTCCCTCAGTTGGTGGAAGGACCCTCAAAGATTCTGCGTGGGAACCCCCCTCACATCCACCTTCCACATGTCATCCCCACGGACACCTCCCTTCTAGGCTGGGGCGCTCACCTACAGAATCATACAGCGCAAGGCAGATGGACTCCTTGAGAGTTGTCACTGCACATCAACGTCCTCAAACTTCGAGCCGTCCGTGATGCCTGCCTTTGCTTCCTCCTCATGTGGGACCAGTCAGTCAAAGTGAGGTTGGACAACCACCAGGAGGCCACGTACTATATAAACTCCCAAGGAGAAGCAAAATGCCAATTCTTAGGCGAAGGGTCACTGAGACTATGGAACTGGTGCATACCCCAGTGCACAGATATCGCCGTGATCTATCTGCCAGGATCACAGAACACCATCGCACATTCGCTGAGCAGAATTTTCCATCAAGACAATGAGTGGGAGCTGACCGATGTATTCGTTGAAGAGATCTGCTTTACCTGGGTTCTTCAACAGATAGACCTCTTTGCCACAACTTCTAACTCAAAATATCGCTACCTATTCTCGGGGGGGGGGGGGCAGGGAGGGGGACATGGTCATGACTCCCTGGGAGATGCACTCCTTGCCTCTTGGCCCCAGGGTCTATTATATGCCTTCCATCGAACTCCACTGATCCACAAAGCCCTGCTTAAATTGAAACAAGAGAAAGCAGCGCTCATTTTTATGGCTCGGGTGTGACTGAGACGGGTGGTTCCCGACCATGATCCATCTGGCAAAATATCTGTCTCTGCAGCGTCCTCTAATGACAGACCTCCTGACCCAGGAGTTGGGCTCCATAACCCACCCTAACCTATCATCCTTGCACCTCAAGGCCTGACTTCGCAATGGTTCTCGGGCCTAGAACAGGAATGTTCTCCTGAAGTTCAGTCAGTTTTACTGAACAGCAGGAAACTAACCACACGAAGGACTCACCTGCGGAAGTTGAAGCGCTTCCAGATCTGATGCACCCACCACTCTATATCCCCTGCTGATTTTTCCCTTGGCATCCATCCTCACCAGCCGACTAAATCTGAAATCTCTGGGACTCTCCCTGCGCTCTGTCAGGGTTCATTTAGCTGCCATCACAGTATTCCATTTGCCAATCAAGGGTTTCTCGGTCTTCACACATCCTATGACAGCAAGATTCCTTAATGGCCGCCTTAAATTGTTTCCTCCAGTACAGGACCCTACCCTACCCTGCAACCTCAATTTAGTGCTTAACGCATTAAGAGGACCTCTCTTTGAGCTCGTGGCAAGCTACTCGCTACTCCATCTGTCCTTCACTTTGTCCTTGTGAAAGTCCCCTCAGCCAGAAGGGTAGGGGAACCAGCTGATCTGCTGTAGACAGTGCTTTATCTGGACAACATTATGCTGTGTCCTATCCTCACTTCCTCCCTAAAATGTCATCAGAGTTCTACATCAATCAGGACGTTCAGCTGCTGGTGTTTTATCCCAAGTCCCACTCATCCAGAGAATAGACCCACTCCATACACTGGGTGTAAGATGAGCCTTGGCTTTCTGTCTTCACGGAAATAAGCCCTTCAGGGTTTCCCCCAGACTTTTCATTTCCTCTGAGAGCACGGGGCTCACTCAGTCTCCTCAGACTATGTCAGTGGGTATCAGCCTGTATTTTGGCAAGCTACAAGTCCTCTTGGATGCATCCCCTCTGCTCACTCCACCAGAGCTCAATCCATTTTGTTGCCCTCCTTAGGAAGTTACCCATCAAGGACATTTTCAAGGCAACCACGTACGTGGTCCTCTGGTCACACATTTTCACAACCTTACTCCACAGCCTTTGGTGAAACTGTTCTACACTCTGTACCAGATCTGCCCCTTCCACATTAAGGTACAGTTCTGGAGTCTCCACGCATGAAGCACTCAGAGGGACAGTAACTCTGTGCTAGGTAAGTAACCACAGTTCCTGGAGATGTTTTATCCCAATGGGTGCTCCAGTACCAGCTCTCCTCTTGCCTTGACTTGAAAGTTTTACCAAGCTCTGAGGCTGAGAAGGGACTGTGGTGGTGTGGGTCCACCCCTCCCTATATGCGCTCGTACTGGAGCATGAGAGGCGTAGCATGCAGGTGAGAAGCTCTGGGCACTGCTAGCAGAAAAATCGAGTGCATGGGCACACACATCCTCACTTGGAGCAGCCATGGGGACAGAACATCTCGAACTGCGGTTGCTGTGCAAGGTAAGTAGCCTGTCTTTTGTGGCAAGCTGGGGTGTAAGTCTGTCCTGCACTAGCCTGCAGGACACTAACTGGCTGTGTGGTCCCTGCTGCAGTGCACTAGAAGTTCCCTAGTGCCCGTGGATCTACCCTGCTTTGAAACAGAAGTAGAGTAAAGCACACTAGGGAATCTTTAGTGCATGGCACCACGGGCCACATGGACACTTAATGCAGGGTAGAAGTATACCCCAGCCAGCCATGCATGACCTATGTGTTCGTATAGACAAGTCCTGAGAGATAGGAAAGTGAAGAAGTAAGGGCGGAAGGGAAAGGGAGGGGGCGACAGCCAAAGGACTTGGAGCTGCCATGGTCAGGATTCAGGTAGAGGGGGTGATGCCCTCGCTCTGGCCTGCTCTGGTGAGGACATCTCAAGGTTAGAACAGTGAAGGCCCAGTGGAGTCACAGCAACTCCCAGGCTCCCCAGAGACGGCGGGAGTGGCAGCCACGATGGGGAACCTCGCTCCTGTTGGTCCATCTCCCAGCCAGCTGCTAATTTCATTTGAAGGACCTCAAGAGGGGGTTGGGTGGAATAGCTCATCCCCTCCTAATGCCCAACACACCCATTCTGGTGCATTGATTTTTGATCCCATGCTCCTCTTGTTTACCTCCAGCAGGAGGCCTTTTTACTTGTACTAATCCAGCCTGTCTGTCTCCCTCTTGTACCTTTCCCCATCAACACCCATGGTTACAGGTGACTGGGCCATTCTGTAACCTTGGATTAAGCTCACAATTGGGGTAGGCCTTCCAGGCCCCAGTTATTACAGTACCCACCCCATCTGTGCACCCCACAAAGCAAGCTGGGTAGCAATGCTCAGGCTGGTCTCTTCCCTGCCCTGAGTGCCACTGTGCAGGGCCCTCTGTCTGCTCTGCTTCCTGGGCCTGTCGGATCTCTCGCCCATGAGTCCAGGCCAGCGCCACCTCCCGCCTGAGCTGCCGAGCCCTGACCCCTTTGTCTGTCTGTCTCGCTCCCCCTGCCCCCAGAGTGGGGTGCTGAGCTACCCGTCTGTCTGTTCCAGGACCCTCCCGTGTTCACCCTGCGCCCCAAGGAGGAGTACTTCCAGGAGGTGGGCCGCGAGCTGGTGATCCCATGCGCCGCCCAAGGAGACCCCCCGCCCACGGTCACATGGGCAAAGGTAGGGGGGCTGCAGCTCTGGGTTCAGATGGGGGGAAGGACTGGGGAGCCTGGGTTCCCCATGGCTCAGGGACTGTGGCTCCTTGGCATCACACCCTCACTTCCCCCAGCCTATGGTTTGGTGCTGGCTCTGGCTGCTGCTGGCGGCAACAGAGCTGTGAGTTCCCAGTGCCCTGGGACTCGGTCCAGGGCTCTGCTGCTGGCCATCCACATGGCAGATTCCCCTTGGCAGTGGGGTGCAGCCCAGAGCTTCAGGGCTCCACAAGCAGGACCTACTCTGGCCCAGGACTCGGCTCTGTGCTGCAGGGGGAGCCAGCCCCACACGGCCCAGCTGCCCCATGCAGCTCCTGCCTTATGGACACATGCCCTGAGAGGCAGAGCACTGGGGATGGGGGTCATTCCCTGGGTTATTCATTCCTCAGGCTCGCCCTGTGCAGAGACGCCTTGTGCAACAACCCTTCCAGAGCCCTCGGGGGAGGAGGGGGTCTCCTTCCGGGCAGCCCCCTCCCTCTGAGAAAGTGATGACCCAGGACTCTGGGGTTTTGTTCCTGTTCTGCCCCTGGCTCTCAGTGAGACCTCGGCCCAGTCGCTGCCTCTCCCTGTGCCTCACCTTTCTCACCCACCACTGGAGCGACAGGTTCAAGGCTCTTGGAGATGAATGCGGCCCTGCACTGGTGTGGTGGGAAGCAAGCTCAGCTTGGTCGCTGGCTGGATTGCTGCCTAGAGACTCTCCTCAGCCCCGATCTATGCTCGTGGCCCCCCTTTTCTCCCCAAGCTGCACTCACCCAACCCGGCGCCACCCTATCTCCCCCCCAATCTGTGCACGCCTGCCGCCCGGCCCCCCACGGGCCCCCAGTCTGCACGGGCTGGGCCCTGCCCCCCTCAAATTTGTGCTCACAGCCCAGCCCACTTTAGTCTCTCCCCCGGTGGTAGACAATGGCAGTGGTGGGGGAGGGCTGGGCTGCTGGTGTCAGTGTGGCTGTGCCTTTGCTCTGCAGCTGGGAAGCACAGGGAGGAACGATGCCCAGGTGGATGGGAACAGCAGCCTTGTCTTCCGGCCACTGGTTAAGGAGCAGCATGGGGCCTGGGAGTGCACGGTCAGCAACCAGGTGGCCCGGATCAGCACCACCACCTCCGTCTACGTGCTGGGTGAGTTGGGCTACGCCAGCCCCACCACCAGCTGCCCATGGTGGGTGGGAGGCCTGATCCAGGGCCACTGGGCTCTGAGGGGGAGCTGTGTGTGTGTATGTATGGGGGGGATGCATTGGCAGTGTGTCTATGGGGCTCAGGGTGGTTGTGTGTGGCGGGGAATGGGGCTCAGGTTGGGGCTGGGCAGCTGTGTGTGTGTGTGTGTGTGT
>NW_020664600.1:854982-869789 GCF_002925995.2 Terrapene triunguis | reverse complement strand
GTGGTTGTGTGTGTATGGGGTTCGGGGTGGAGGTGGGCGGCTGTGTGGGTGGGGGGGGGCTGAGCTGCTGTGTGTCTGTGTTTGGGACTCAGGGTGGGGGGCTTTGTGCCTGCTGAGTGGTGTGTGTGCACTGGCTGTGCATGGGAATGCCTGGCAGAGTGTACATGAGACGAACACCCAATCTCCACGTCCCAGACCCCGTATCGCTCTGGAATCCATGTTGGATTCGGCCTGTGCCCAGCTCCATTGGGCACTGCCAGGGACCCTGCAGTGTGAGGCCAGTGTGCCCAGGTGACCAGCATCCCAGCCGCTCCCCAGAGCACAGCAACTGCCCATTGGGAGCCCACAGATACAGGTACCTCCTCTGTGGATGGTGCCTGCCCATTTCATCTGTGGGGAGGGGCGTTCGTGCTGGCCAGGTGGTGCTCTGCCCCCGGCAGCTCCCAGCCAGCGCCTGAGCCCTGGGAGGGGCAGATCAGAGATGGCCCCTGACTCACTCCCCACCCGACTGTCTCCACCAGGCACCAGCCCTCACGCTGTCACCAATGTCTCGGTGCTGCCACTGCTCCTGGCAGCCAACGTCTCCTGGCAGCCGGGGTTCGACGGGGGATACTTCCAGAGGTTCAGCGTCTGGTACACGCCACTGTGAGTCCCATGCCAGGCAGGGCTCTCAACTCCCTGGGGCACCCCCTGTCTACCAGCTCTGGAAGTGGGCTGGTGCGGCCACGGGGGCACAGCCCATGGCCCAGGCTAGCCCTGGGTGTGAGCGCAGGATCCCTGCCCCATGCAAGACAGACACAACACGGGGAATTCCCAGCTCTCAGCACAGGTGGAGGCTGTGTCCCTGCGCCCTCATGAGGGGTGAATGGGGGGGCTCTCAGGCACAGGCCCTCACTGGGGGGGGCGGATGGGGGGGGCGGGGGGGGGGGGGGTTGGGCCCCAGTGCTGGCTCCAGCTCACCTGCTCTGTCTCCTCAGGGTGAAGCACCTGAACCGGCCCCATCATGACTGGGTGTCGCTGACGGTGCCTGTTGGGGCTGGGTACCTCCTGGTGGAGAACCTGCAGCCGGCCACTGGCTACCAGTTCAGCGTCCTGTCCCAGAACAAGCTGGGCAGCGGCCCCTTCAGTGAGATCGTCACCTCCTTCCCCCTGGGTGAGAGAGCCTCTGGCACCCCCTCCTCCTGAGTACCGCCCCCCCACCAGCACCTGGGAACTAAGCTTACCTCTTCCCCCGCCTGCACCCCTGAGAACTGGGCCCTCCATGCCAGCTGTGGGAATGGCCCCACCTGCCAGCACTCTAGAGAACCACCCCGCCACCAGTCCCAGGAATGGCTCCCCCACTGCCAACACCCCGGGAATGCCCCCACCCACCCACCCACTGCCCACACCTCTGAGAACCAGGCTCCCCTCTCTCCACCCGCCAGCCCCAGGAATGGCCCCACCACCGCCAGCAACCCTGAGAATCAGGCCCAGCACCACCAACCCCGGCAATGGGCCCCCACCAGCAGCACTCCCCCCCCTTAGAGAACGGGGCTCCCCACTGCCCGCACCTCTGAGAACTGCCCCTCCCGAGCCCCGGGAAGGGCACCCCCACTGCCAGCACCCTAGAGAACCGCCCCCCCCCCCCCCCCCCGGAATCCCCCCCCCCCCGCCAGCACTCCCTCCCTTCAAGAATGGGGCTCCCCTCCACCAGCCCTGGGAATGGCTCCCCCACTGCCAGCACCCTGCCTCCTGGAAATATTCTCCTCTACCTTCCCCCAGCCTCTGGGAACAGCTCCCCTACACCTGGGAACAGCTCCTCCACCTACAAGAGGGACCTCACCTGTAGGGCTACCCTCACCTTTGCCGGCCCCCCAGAAGGGGCATTCCCAATGGCCACCTTTTGGAAGGGATCCCCACCCCCTGAACTCCTGGGAAAGGAACCCCCACCCTTCAAGTGATGCCTGGAAACCCCCTGGGCTCTGGGGCTGCCCCTTCCCATGTCCCCTCCCCAGAGCTGGTCCTACCCTGTCCCCCAGGGAGGTTCCAATCACGAAGGGAGGAACATGCTTCCCAGCCACCCACCCGAGCTCACATGCCCTGAGTGGCTGTCCTGGGGCTCCCCCCAGCACCCCCCTGAATGGCTGTCCTGGGGCTCCCCCCCATTCTCCCCCCCGAAAGGCTGCCTGGGGTTGCCCCTCTCCCTGAATGGCTGCCCTGGGGTTCCCCCCGGAAAGGCTACCTGGGGGTGCTCCTCTCCCTGAATGGCTGCTCTGGGACTCACCCCCACCCTGAGTGGCTGCCTGGGGCTCCCCCCAGCCCCCTGAATGGCTGCCCTGGGGCTTCCCCACTCCCCAAATGGCTGCCTGGTTCTTTTCCTCAGTGTCTCCTTTCCCTTCAGGTTTCCCGACGACCGAGGTGCCTCCCGAGCTGCCCACCACAGCCACACACGTCTTTCTGTCCCCCCCACAGTCCCTGACGGCCAATGAGACATCGCGCGGGGTCCTGCTGCAGTGGGAGCCCCCGTTGCAGTTCTCTGTGGCCCTGACAGGCTACGCGCTGGAGTTACGGCAGGACCAGGGCGGCTGGGAGGGGCTGGATGGCTCCATCCCCAGCACGAAGACCCAGGTCCTGGTGCCAGGACTCATCAAGGTTGGCAGGGGGTCGGGGGTTGAAATGCCAACCTCTGGGTCTTGCATTGGATGTTTCTGCACCAGGTCTCCGCCTGCTGCTGCTGAGATTGGCAGCCGGAGCCCCTGGCACTGAGCTGTGAAGGATACAGCCCTAGGCTCGAGGAGCAGCCCCTCCCTGGCTGGGTGGCGCTAGCTAATGGCACGCTGGGCACGCTTCATGGCCTCCTCATTAACGCTGTGCTGATGTACCCGACCCCGGCTGGCTTTGTGGAGTTTGGAGACCCCCGCCAGGCGGGACCCCCGGGCCAGGAGGGGAGAGTGGCTCTGCACAAGCAGGGGGCTGGCAGCCCATGGGCCGAACAGTGGCTCCAGGCTGGTGCCTGGTGCTCCCTAAGGGTGGGAAGCCCTGGGCCCTGACTCACAGGGTTCGCTACGGAACCTGTGCCCTGGCGCTGCAGGCTTCTGAGCTCTCAGGACAGTAGCAGGCCCCAAAAGGGCTAGAGGGGCCCAAACAGCCTGGTCGGGCACAGGCCAAGGTGCATCATGGGAGTGTTCTCTTGCCCAGCAGTCCACTGGGGGTGGAAATGGGGCTCTGCTCTGCTCCAGCGCTGGCCCCCTGGTGGTGAGTACTGCGTGGATGGTTCTGGCCGGAAGGGGCTCTGCTTGTCCCCAGGTGTCACTGCACCTTTCAGAGGTGCTTTGGGACAGGGTGCGTCTGGTGCTGGGATGGAAGCCCTTAGCTCACTGCACACATGGCTGCGGGTCCTTTGGCAGGAGCTGCCTCTGGTCTGCGCCCCACGTCATGGGGGAGAGCCGGCAGGCGCTGGCCGTAACGCTAACGCAGCCTCTGCTCTCCCAGGACGCCTGCTACGAGTTCCGCCTGGTGGCCTTTGCCGGGATCTACATGAGCGACCCTAGCAACACCGTGAACGTCTCCACGGCAGGTAAAGCTCTTTGCTGCCCCGGACAGCCAGCCACGCCCTGGCGGGGCCCTGGGTCTCCTTGGGGTGCAGGGGAGGGGACTGTACTGCCACAACTCCTGTGCTGCCCCCTCCATGCACCCAAGCCAGGCCAGCCTGGGTGTGACAGGGGCAGGAATGGAACTGGCCATTGTGCCCAAGCAGAGGGCCCCTCCCCGCTGGTAGGTAAGTGTCTATGGGCTGGTTTCCCCCTAAGGGAGAAGCACGGTATCCCCTCGCCCTGCTGGCTGTCTGAGGCCTCTCCCCATCACCTTGCCCAGGTATGGAGGTGTATCCATCCCGCACTCAGTTGCCTGAGCTCCTGCCGCAGCCTGTGCTGGCTGGTGTCATCGGGGGCATCTGCTTCCTCAGCGTGGCTGTGATCTTCAGCACCATGGTAGCCTGCATCATGAACCGCCGGCGTGCCGCCCGCCTCCAGAAACGCAGGCAAGGTAGGGACCCAGCCCTGGCACGGGCACGCAGCTGCCGAGGCCGGGAGCACAGCAAGGGGATGGGATCTTCGCTGGGCGGCCCAGAAACACAATGGAGGATGGGGTGAGGTCTCTCAGTGGGGTCAGGGGTCATTCCCTACATGGGGTAAGGGGTTGTAGCCCAGGTGGAGGGCACAGGAGGTTGTAACCCAGGTTGGGTGACAGCCCCCTCTGGGTTGGTTGGGTGGGACGAGCCCAGAGGAGCGGGGAGCTGAGGTCAGGCTGGCATGGGACACTCAGAACCCCAGGACTATTGCAGCCAGAGGGTGAGTTCAAAGTGGTTCAGTTAACTGGGTGCCCTGTTGGTGGGGCTGCTCTGACTTTGGTTTGACCCAGGCTAGTGCAGGTTAGCTACAGCCATTAGGAACCAACGTAGGCTAAAAAGCAACCAGCCACCGTGGTGAGCCACAGTCCCCGGGGGCTGCCCCGAGGTCACTGAACTCCCAGGGTTACACCAGTGCCACTTTCCCCGGTCGACAAGGCCTGGGAATGATGAAGGGCCCTTGATCCCAGCCTCTCTACCCCTCCCTTCATCTGCTGCTTGCTCCTGGAGGAGCAAAACCTGCCCAGGGCATGTCCCCCTGCTGGGAACGGGGCTGTGGGGAAGGGGAGCTGAGAAGCGCAACACCATTAGGTCAAGGCACTGGCTGGGTCAGCAGGGTGGGAAATGGGACACGGGGCCTTTCCTTTCTAGGGAGCACCGATTCTGATCCGGCCCCAGGGCAATAGGGACTATAACCCATCCCCCAATGGCTGTCTGGTGGCCCCTGGGCGCTGGTGGGTTTCATGCCAGTTGTCACAAGCAGGCGATCACCCCCCCAACCCGTGGGGGCCCTCAGGGCTCGGCTGGGGGCCAGGGGTGGGCGTGGGCCACTGCAGTCTCCTCATCTCACATTGAGTTGCTCGCCATGTGATCCCCTTGTGTTCTCATGACCTTCCAGATCCACCAATCGTCTTCTCCCCCAACAAGAAGCTTCCACCTCCGCAGTAAGTCGCGCCATTCCACGACATCTTCCTGTCTCACCATGCTCTCTGTGCCATGCTGTTCTCCTTGCTTTCCCCATTCGCTCCCCGCTGGCTCAGGGTGGGGCTTTGAGTGGGAGGGAGGGGGGCTGGGTCCTGACCGCTGGGGTGGGGCTGTGGGAAACGGGCCACCCCTCCATTGGCCATGTTCTGGTGTGGGCTAGCTCCCCAGCAGTGCACTTTGACCCTTCCCTCGGGGCTGGGGGGTTGTCCTCAGTTCTTGGAGTGAATGTGCAGGCCAGGGTGGATGGGGGGAACAAGTAGGCAGGGGCTGCCCCGTGGCATGAGGCAGGGGGATCCCCCCATTAATTCCTCTCTTTCTCTGCAGAAATTCTCGCAGCTCTGGTAGCCCGGACAGCGCCATGAAGCTGAAGCGGCAGGCCTCCCCGTACCAGAGCTTGCGCCGGACCCTGCTGTGGGGGGAGAGGGCTGGCACCAGTCTGGGCCTCACCATCGCTGGCGGCCCTAGGACCAGCTCCAAGTACACGGTGTACGAAAGCCACATTGGGGATACGATGCCCCTGGAGCGCATCTGCCGAGGCCCCGATGGGCGCTTTGTGGTGGAGACGGACAGGCTGCCCCGGGAGGCCTCCCCCTGCGCCCTCGAGACGGAGCTGTTCCCCGAGCTCCTGCAGCAGGATCCCTCCCCCACCCCGCCTGAGCCCAGCCCGCCAGCACCCTACCTGCAGGTGTACGCTCCCCCAGAGGCAGAGGAGCCCGTCTGGAAGAGGGGAGTGCCGCTGCGGCCCAAGGCCACAGGCCAGGCCCGCAGAGAAGCCAGATCCTCTGGCTACCGCCAGGGACGCTACTTCAGCTACTGCAGCAGCCCCATGGACGAAGCCAAGCCCTTGTGCAGCATCAACCTCAGCCCTGTGGCCTCCCCAATGCCGCTGCCCCTCAGCACAGTGGAGGAGCCGCGGGACGGCATGTGTTGCGAGGGGCACTGCCAAAGCACTGTCAGCACACTGCTCAACTCCCCAGGCCCTGGGGGCTCCCCCGTGCTCAGCAGGCTGCTGAGCGCCCCAGCTCTGGCCAGCCCCAAGCCACTGGGCTCTGGGTCTCCGAGCAGCCAGCAGAGAGCCAGCTCCTCGGCCCAGAGTGGGATCCTCCAGTACCTGAGCCTGCCTTTCTTCAAGGAGATGAGCGTGGATGGGGACTGGCCACCCCAGGAGGAGCCCCGCGAGCTCCAGGCCCTGGGCAGCACGGAGCCCACCCTGCTGGGGGAGGAGGGTCCCATGCAGAGCACGGAGGGAGCGGCCTGCCTGGACTACATGGACACACGTGGCACTGCAGAGTCTCCTCTGGAGCAAGCGCCCAGCAAGGCTCTCCTCAAACCACCAGAGCCACAGATGGGCCCTGCCAAGGCTGCCCTGCCTGGGAGCACGGTGTGGCCAGGCTACCTGGGCCCCAGCTCCGACCCACTCCTGGCCAAGGAGCAGGCCCCCTGGGGCCGGGGGCCATCGCCCACGGACAGCAGCAGGACCGAGCTGATGTACACAGCCGTCTCCTCAGACTCCAACTGGGCCTTGAGCCTGCCAGGGCAGCCGCTGCCTGCAGAGCTGCTGGAAGCTCAGGTGCCTGAGAAGCACCAGGCCCCAGGGACCCTCTGCCTGCAGGGGCCACCTGCTGAGAAGCTGCTGCGGGGCAGCCTGACCAGCCAGAGTAGCGGCCGGGGCAGCGTGTCCTTCCTGAGACCCCCCTCGTTGGCGCTGTCATTAGGGGGCACCTACCTCAGCTCCCCCCTAGGGGAGACAGCGGGCTGGCAAAGCGAAAGCGAGTCCCGGGGCTCCATGGCAGAGGAGGGCAGGCCAAGGAAGGAGCTGGTCGTCGCCACTGTCAGTAAGAGGTGAGCCGCATGGGTTGGGATGTGGGGGGTGGAAGAAACCCCAGGACTCCTGGGTTCTATTCTGCTGACTCATGCGGTGACAGGGGGATAATAACCCCAGGGCCTGCTTTGCAGTGTGGATGCTGAGAGCCCAGGGCAGTGGCTATGGGGAGCTATTCGAGGGAACCCCAAATCTGGCATTACCAGCCTGGAAACCAGCTGCACTTACCCACCCAGACCCCGAACACCCTCAGCTCTGCCCTGCCCTGGCTCCTGGGGAGAACGAGGGATGAAAAGCCCTTCTCTGTGTAATGGAATCGGGGATTGTAAAGTGCCCCCCTTGGCACTGCCAAATGCAGGGGCTGGAGATGGACCTAAGCTGCTATGAGCAGAGTTCCCACTGGCCTCTCCCCTCTTGTGAGTGATTCTTTTCTTCCTGATGTTCACATGAGCCGATGCCCAGCTGCTAGGCTGTTGTCCCCTGTGGCATGGAAGGGTGAGGGAGGTCCAGGCTGTGTTCTGGAGCAGGGCGTGGGAGCCTGCCAGACTCCTGCAGAGAGCAGCAGACAGTGCTGGTGACTGGTCCATGGGGTGAAGAGGGAACTGAAAGGCTGTGAAATTCCTGGAGACCTGGCATGGAACAGTCTGCCCTAGACACTAGAAATCATTGACTGGGCAGAGATATTGGATTGATGGCTTATTACAACGATTTGTTTCCCACTAAGAACTCCCCCATCCCCAGCTGCTTTCCCCCGCACCTTCCTTTCCTCCCTAGGCTGGAGGGGGGGTAACGAGTCACTTCACCTTGAGTGGTCCCTTGATGTGTGTTAACCACTTATGCTAAACTCTCTGGTCCCCCTTGTATTTTGCTGTGATGCTGAGGGTACCTCTCCCAGCCCTGTGTAGCTCGAAAGCTTGTCTCTCTCACTAACAGAAGTTGGTCCAATAAAAGATATTACCTCACCCCCCAGATCTCTCGAACATCCCCAGAACAACCAGTTCGAGAGGGCTGGGGGGCAGCATAAGACCCGGGAGGGTAAGAGCCATCAGCCTGCAGCGAGGCCAGACAGACTGATGCTGGTTCTTAAAGTAGTTTCATGTTTGAGCTCCAAAATCTCTTCATCGCTATGGGAAATGTCTGAGCCTCCTGGCTACCAAGAGCCCTCAGGCTGGCCACAAGGTGTAACTGGCACTGATGCTCTGTAGGCCGCCTGGACCGATAGCTCTGCGAGCAGGGGGACTGTTCTAGCTGCCTCAAGGTGGTGTTGACCCTGAACCCTAACAATGGCACGTCACTGCTGATTGCTTTAGCAGCAGCCCCCAGTTAGGGTGCATTCCCGAGACTGCTGAACGCAGTGTCAGATACCCAGCTGGGAGCAGCTTGTCAGTGTCAGGGATCGCGGGGAGGGGACTAAGGAATTCATATGTCCCTCCCCTGAAATCTCCAGGCCTCTTTGTCCTGATCCAAGCAGGCGAGGAAAGGAGGGGCTCTTCCCCTCCCCCTACCAGAGCTTCTGAAACCACTTCCCAAGCCCTCCAGGCCCCCCCCAGCGGCTTTGCAGTTCCGGGGCTGGGCATGGCCCGGCCCGCACCATGGGAGATGTACTGGGCCAGGGGAGCGAGCGGGAGGGAGCTCTGGGGGTCCTGGCTGCATGTCAGGACGTGCTTGTGGAGCTGGCACATGTGCAGACCCCGGGGCTGACGCCGTCCTAGCAGCCAGCTGCATTGCGGGCCTCACTGGGTGTGTCGGGGGAAGCCCCTCAGCAAATGGAGCAGAGCTTATATCCATGCCCTGCACGCCACCCCCCAGCACCGGTCCCCTGGCAGACCGTGGCCTGCTCCCGCACAGCCAGCTCCCACCAATGCTGGAGGTCAGTGGGGCCATTGGGTGTGCAGGCCTGTGCTGCCCCTGGCCCGGATTGTCACCAGAGCATCCGTCGCCCCCCAGTGGCCACTGTGTCAGCTGCTGCTGTGTGCCTAGCTTGCTCTGGGCTCCTGTCTTGTGCTACGGTTGCAGGGGAGCGGGTCAGGTCTGGCCCAGGACGCGCCAGGCCAGGGCAGGGCAGGCCAGGCCAGCGGTGGCACCGGGCTCAGGGACACTGTGCGGCCCCGTTTGGGGTGTGTGATGGGATCACACCTGAGCACCTTCTCGTGGCCAGAGGTGGCTCTACAGCCCCTGCCACAGCTTTCCCCTTTTTCAGGGCTCCTCAAACCCAACTCAGGCCAAAGGAAATTAAAATATTTCCCATTGGGCTCCACTTGACTCAGTCCTCAGCTGTGTCCTGGCCCTCCAGTGTGTCTCTCCCTTAGCTGGGGGGTTCCCAGAGCTGGGCACAATTCAGTGTCTCTGCAGGAGCCGGACGGGCTCCCTGTAGCCACTGCTTCAAGCCAGCTACAGCTCCTCAGGCTTCTGGCTCCTGAGCATCCCCCTCGCTGCAGCACCTGCTGCTCTCTGCTCACCCAGGTGCCCCTCCTTTGGGAGCCACAAGCCTCCAGCCCTGCAGGGGGGCACTCCGTGCCCGGCTCGCTCCCCCAGGGCGCTGTGAGGGGGGGGGCACTCCGTGCCCGGCTCGCTCCCCCAGGGCGCTGTGGGGGGGGGGGCCCTCCGCGCCCGGCCCGCCCCCCCCCCCCGGGGCCTGGGGGGGGGGGGTGCACTCCGCGCCCGGCTCGGCTCGCTCACCCAGGGCGCTGTGTGGGTGGGGGGCACTCCACGCCCGGCTCGGCTCGCTCCCCCTGGGCACTGTGCTGCCAGTTGTCCAGTGTTATGGGCTCCGGCTCATCCCGGATACCCGGGGTTTTGTGGCTCAGAGTGGCAGATCTAGCTGTGGGGCAGTGAGTGACCCCTGTGTGGCCCACTGAGCAGCATGTGCACCCCATGGGGAAGGGAGGCTAGAGGTGACCCCAGCAGCCCAGGCAGAGTCACCGCCCCAGCCCTGGGGCTCTGCTATGTAGCCTTGTGCCATTGCTGACGCCAGTGCACAGGAAGGCCCATCTCTCCCATGCTGGGAGGGATGCTCGCTCGCTGGCCTGGGGACCCGAGCAGCAGGGAGAGTCCAGCCCAGTGAGCTGGGAGGAAGTGAGGAAGATGGTGGGCTACATCACAGAGCCCAGGTCAAGCCCAGCGGCAGGCTGTGCTTCTTGAGCCTGTCCATGAGGTGTTGCCCTGGGCCCAAGCCATGCCCTGGGTCTGGGATGGATGGGGCATTGGGACCTCGCTCCCATCCTGCACCGCATGGCCCCACCCTGCTGGACCCAGGGGCGGCCAGTCCCTGGGGGCCTGCTGGGTGCAATACCAGGCTCAGGGCCCTGGAGTTGGAAGGTCGCTTGCCACCCCCTGTGGGAAGCGTGAAGCTTCCCTGGGACAGAGAATCACAGAAGATTAGGGTTGGAAGGGACCTCAGGAGGTCATCTAGTCCAACCCCCTGCTCAAAGCAGGACCAATCCCGAACTAAATCATCCCAGCCAGGGCTTTGTCAAGCCGGGCCTTAAAAACTTCAGATGATGGAGATTCCACCAATCTCCCTAGGTAACCCATTCCAGTGCTTCACCACCCTCCTAGTGAAATAGTGTTTCCTAATATCCAACCTAGACCTCCCCCACTGCAACTTGAGACCATTGCTCCTTATTCTGTCATCTGGTACCACTGAGAACAGTCTAGATCCATCCTCTCTGGAACCCCCTTTCAGGTAGTTGAAAGCAGCTATCAAATCCCCCCTCATTCTTCTCTTCTGCAGACTAAATAATCCCAGTTCCCTCAGACTCTCCTTGTAAGTCATGTGCCCCAGCCCCCTAATCATTTTAATTGCCCTCCGCTGGACTCTCCAATTTGTCCACATCCTTTCTGTAGTGGGGGGACCAAAACTGGACACAGTACTCCAGCTGTGGCCTCACCAGTGCTGAATAGAGGGGAATAATCACTTTCTCGATCTGCTGGCAATGCCCCTACTTATACAGCCCAATATGCTGTTAGCCTTCTTGGCAATGAGGGCACACTGCTGACTCATATCCAGCTTCTCATTCTCAATCCCCAGGTCCTTTTCTGCAGAACTGCCACTTAGCCATTCAGTCCCCAGCCTGTAGCGGTGCCTGGGATTCTTCCGTCCTAAGTGCAGGACTCTGCACTTATCCTGGTTGAACCTCATCAGATTTTTTTTGGCCCAATCCTCCAATTTGTCTAGGTCACTCTGGACCCTATCCCTACCCTCCAGCGTATCTACCTCTCCCCCCAGCTTAGTGTCATCTCCTACTAGGGTCACACCCTGTGTCCTGACAGCCTCAGTCAGAGCATTCGCAACCTGAGCCTGCCCCCCCGCCCACCAGCAGCCAGCCCCATGTCAGCATCCTCTCTGGTCTCCCTTCACCCTGTGCTGGGTATGGCACTGGGGCAGTGTCCCCCCTGCTCTTGTCTCCCTGATACTGAGCATGGCAGTGGGGCAGCCAGCCCTGTGTGTCAGCATCCCCCCTGCTTCCTCCCCCCCCCCAGTGGTGCTGGGGATGGCAGTGGAGCAGCCAGCCCCCCTGCTCTCCCTTTTACCCCTGCCGCCCCAGCACTGGGCATTGTCCCACATCAGTGCCCCAGCTCCTAACACCCGCTTTTGCCCTCTGCCTGGCAGGAGGAACACGTCTGTGGATGAGAATTACGAGTGGGACTCGGAGTTTGCGCTGGAGTCAGACATCCTGGATGCTCTGCAGCTGTACCGCAGCGGGGACCCCAAGAGACCCGTCTCCACCATCGCCGTGCAGGAGCTGGAGCGTCAGAGTGAGTGAGCAGGGCCTCGGGCGGTGCCATGCGGGGCTGCAGGGTGCTCCTGCCTGTGGGCTGGCCGCCCTAGTCCCAGAGTCCTGCCCCCCAAGCCCTCCCTGATGTTCCAGGTCCCTAACTCTCTGCCCTGGACTCCTGTACAGGGGCATGAGGGTGTGAGTATAAACAGCTGCCCCATCCTACTCCAGAGGTGGCTGCATCTCCATATGGGAGGTGAGCAGAATCTGTATTGTGTTTTGGGATCCAAGGGGTTGACACAAGCCCTCCCCTCCAGGATGAGGCATGCAGCGAAACAGAAAGTTACAGCATGGTCCATCTTGGCCAGCACAGAGACCTCTGACCCCTCTTTAGTCCCAGCCCAGGAGCGTCTGCTGCTTCCAGCAGCCCACACTTAACAGCCCCACCGGGCCTTTGTTCTCCAGCTGGTCACACCTGGCTGGCTTCCTGCAGAGGGTGGGCCATCCATGGTCATTAGTTGCTAGGTGCCAAATGTCCAGGCAGTGGGAGAGGCCATTGTCTTCTCAGTCTCTCCATGGGCATGGGGCCCCAGGCCCCACACAGCCAGGCATCAGTCACACCTGGATCTCTGCCAAGTAAGTAGAGACCTGTGGCTGAACAACCCTTTCCCACCTCCTAGTTAACCATGCACCACCTAGGGGAAATTGAGGCACATACAATATTAATACAAAATATTACAAAAAAATCCCACCCTGCCCCAGGGCTGGCTTCAGACCAAGCCTCCCATGTCCCTGCTCCAGGCCTAGCAGTGGGGCAGCTGGGCACAGTGTTGTATTCCCACCCCACCACACAGGAGGCCACCAGGCCCAGTCTAGCTCCTCCCCTATCCCCCGCTGGAGTCAGAGCCCCTCAACCCCACGGGGCTGCTGTTTGGTGCTGCTCAATCCCAGCCAGGGACCAGGCTCACCAGCTGTTACCCCAGCTACAAGCAGGCACCAAGACAGGTCTGTGAGCAGTAACTGTACATCCAGGAGGGACCCAACCCATGGGTGAGCCGTGCTGAGCCGGTGCCAGCCGGGAGCCCCCGTGGGCGGGCCCGTGTGAGCTGTGCTGAGCCGGTGCCAGCTGGGAGCCCCCGTGGGTGGGCCCGTGTGAGCCGTGCTAAGCTGGTTCCAGCCAGGAGCCCCCGTGTGAGCCGTGCTGAGCCGGTCCCAGCCGGGAGCCCCCGTGGGCGGGCCCGTGTGAGCCGTGCTGAGCCGGTCCCAGCCAGGAGTAATTCTTTGCTTCCCTTCCCACAGCTCTGGAGCAGCCTCCTGGGGAGCACGGTGAGGGAGGGCAGGACTGGTGTGGGGGGTACTTTCTGCCCTCCCTTCCCTTGACACTGTCCCCTTTGCTGGCTTGCAGGTGCCAAAGCTCCCGGTGACGGCAGTGGCTCCCCGGGGAACTCCAAGTCAGTGGATGCCCTGGAGGCGTCGGGCTCACTGCAGCCCCTTGCCAGCCCAGAGGCTCGCTGCGTGGCCCTGAGGGAGGAGTTCCTGGCATACCGGCGCCGCAGGGAGGTTGCCCAGCGGCGCAGGCAGAGGATGAGCAGCCACGGCTACGATGAGCGCTTTGAGCAGGCCACGCTTCTGTGAGAGGACACACCCCCACTCTCCGGCACGGCCTGGCGCAGCTGGGCTGGCAAAGAGTCTGCCAGGTGCCAGGGCATCCCTGCAGCGCCCCGGCTGGGCAGAAGCCACGCCCCACCATGGGCTCATCAGCGCACTGGGGACAGGACTCAGGAGACCCCTGCAGTGGCTGGTCTGCCAGGCTGTCCTAGGGCCTGTGATGGGGGGAGCCCAGGCCTGGCACTCAGCCTGCCAGGTGCGGTTAGGCCTGGTCAGCCCTTCATACAGCACCTGGTTGGCCAGCTGTGGGGACCGAGCTGAGCCCAGGCTCCGCGCCCACAGACAGCACTTGCCACAGGCTGCTTGTCCCTTCCTGCTGGCCCCGGGAGCTCCCATGGGCCAGGCCAGGGAGCACAGGGAGTGGGCCAAGGGGTCCTCGCAGGGGATGGGCGGAGGACAGAGGCATTTGTAATGGAATAAAAAGAGAATTGCACAGACTTTAGCCCCCATGTGAGTGACAGACCACGGAAGGGGAGACAGGGGCCAATGCCAGGCGAGGGAGCCTCCACCCCATCTGCCAACTCCCCCCACCCCCCGGCTCTGCGGAACGCCCTGCCCTGTCTCCCGCCGTCGCCCCGCGCCCACCCCCATCTCCTGCCCCCTGGCCCTGCAGAGCACCCTCCCCCATCTGACCTAGGCACACACTTGGTATCAAGCCACTTTTTCTTGCAGGTCTGGCCTGTGGTTGCTTGGTCCTGTGGCAGGCCCCGATCTAGTTGGCACTGCACCAAGTGCAGGAGGCACTATGGCCCCCCAGGGCCAGCCTGGCGCTGATGGATGAGCTTAGACCCTCCTGCCTTTGCCAGCTGTGCCATGCCTGATGCTGCCGGGGGGCACTAGGCTCCTGCATGGTGCTGGGGCAGCTGGGAATTGATGAGAACCGATGGCAGTGCAGGGCCCAGGCTCCCTGGCCATCAGCCTCACTCCTGGCCTGAGGCTGTGCCCACCGCAACCCTCCTGGGCTAGGTAATGTGCTGGCCAGGGGCCACGCAGCCTTTCACTTCCAGCTCCATGCTGCTTCCAGCCGCTCTGGCTCCGGCTTGTCTCTGGTTGGCAGGCGCCCCCCTCCCCTGTGGCACTAGCTGCTGCAGGCCCTGTGGGCAGAGGGGCAGCAGGCTGACCGGGCCGTGGAGTCTGCGTAGCCCCCAGCGCCTGGCCGCGTGAAATCCAGCGAGGCGGCTGCTGCAGCAGCCAGCAGGGCCTGTTGGGGTGATCGCTGGCCAACACCCAAGTGAGGGGCAGGGCTGTGGTGCAGCCCCTGCCATGGGGGCACAGGGGCTACAGCCGGCTCTGGAGCAGCGCCTGGCACGGGCAGGATTAACAGAGGCCACGCCTGGCTGCCGGGCGGATGGGCTGCACTTCCTCTTTCCCCAAATTTGGCCAGGCTCAGGCAGTCACTTGACTGGGGGAGGGGCTGGGGCTGGGCGCTCTAGAGACGGACTAAAACCCTGCCCCATGGACCCCTCCCTTCCCCATTCCGGCTGCCTCCCTCAGCCTTGCCCCATGGACC
>NW_020664600.1:809212-854972 GCF_002925995.2 Terrapene triunguis | reverse complement strand
CCTCCCTCCCCCATGCCAGCTGCCTCCTTTGGCCCTGCCCCACACACCCCTCCCCCATGCCGGGTGCCTCTCTTGGCCTTCCCCTCCACGGACCCTTCCCCACAAACTCCCCTGTACCATAGACCCCTCCAAACTCCCCCATCCCATGTGCCAGCCCTGTCCCGGCACCACAGACCTCCCACCTCTGCCCTGCACCATGCGCCTCTCTCTGCCCTGCTCCCTCCACACCCACCATGGACCCCTCCCCGTCCCATCTCTGCCCCTGCCCCATGGTGCTCCCCAAGCCCACCTCCCCCCCATACACCTCTGCACCATGAACTCTGCATGGCATCCCTCTGTCCCCCCCCGCCCACTACTAACCCCTCCCCAGCATCCCTGCCCCAAAGACCCACTCCTGCCCCATCCATCTCACACTCCTCCCCCATACCACAGACTCTTCCTTGCTCCCACTGCCTTGGGATCCTGCCACCCTTCCCCCCTCCCCTCCCCCCCCGAGCCAGGACAGGAGCAGCATGAGGGTCCCTGGGGGAAGAGGTGGTTTGGGGTGAATGAACTCAGGCAGCCCTGACTGTCCCCCCAGAATGCTACCTCCTGTGGGCACTGCTCAGGCCCTGGTGCTGCTGTTGCTGGGTTTGTAGCTGCCCCAGAGCTTGCTGTCTGCAAAGACCTCGTGGGCGAGCGCCTTCCCCCCCCCCAGGGGTGACGGGGGCGGGTGCTTGGCCCTGCTCCGTGCTGCTGTCCAGCATACACTGGGCAAGGACTCTGCCAGTCTGCAGGCACCAGGGGACAAAGGGCACCCATCACCGTGTGATCAGGGAACTGCTCCCTGGCTCATCCCCACTGAGGCTGGGAGCTGCTGTGCCAGCCCAGCCCACAGGCCCCAGGACGCCGTGGGAGGGGAACAGGGGGTTGCCCTGGTTGCTGGGACAGTGGACCCAGGGGAGCAACAAGCCTCCATGGGTGAGAGTTGGACTCCACCACCCCCAGCTCCCATAGGCTGCTCCCTGGCAGCACAGGCTGGACACATCCTCTGGGAGGGGGGCTGTCTCTGCTCCCTCCCCTCCCCCCGCACAGAGGGGCCTGCTGGCAGGGGCATCAGACAAACTCAGCATCTCCCATGGAAGGGCACGAGCATGGAGCATGAGCTGCCTGGGCACGAGTCTCTGGCCAGCCCTAGCGCCATGTGCCCTGGGGTGCGGGCGCCCCCCACGTCATTGCCCACTCAGCTGGGCTGGGGGGCAGGGGCAGGGGAGCGTATACCCAGCCATTGCTCTTGCTGTATCCCCACACTGCCTGCTCCTGTCAGACACAAGCCCCAGTGCTCATCACAGCATGAGCGTCCCCAAGCCCCTGCAGCTGCCTCAGCACCTGGGACCTGTTCACAACTGCCGCTCCATGGGGCTGCCTTCCCTCAATGCCAGGGCACCTGGGGGGCTCCATGGGGCTGACCCAATCTGCCCCCAATGCCAGGGCACCTGGGAGGACTCCATAGGGCTGCCTGCCCCCAATGCCAGGGCACCAGTTGGAGGCTGGGCAGAGCTCAGGAGATGGTCATACCAGTCCCTCTGGCCTTGAATCTAAGGTGATTTCCCCCCCATCACCACGTGTGGCCCTGGTGGGGGCAGCGATAGGAAGGGGGCTGAGGGGGATGGGGGCAGAGAAGAGATGGGTTGAAAGGGAAGAGAAGGGGGGGCAGGAGACTGGTGATCAGGAAGGGGGGTGCTGGTGTGATGGCCAAAGGGAAAGGAGTTGGACCCCTCCCCGCCTTGGGAAGGGGGGAGCAGTCCAGGCAGTGGAGATAACACCTGCGGTTTTACATGGGCATTTAAGGTTGAATTCTGGCCCTGAAATCTTCCCTGCAAACAAAGACGGCGCCTGCCCCCAAAGGCTCGAGTTGTGCCAGAGCTGGGGATGGCTGCGGGCATTTGGCTCCCAGGTACCGGCAGCACCTGCCTGGAAACTCTCCGAGCACCAGTGACTGCACCAGGAAGCCAGTAACCCAGTGACTGGACGCTGGACGCCTGGGCCAGCCCTGCCTGAGCTCAGCCATGGGGCAGGGGCGACAGCAGGGCCTTGGAGTGGCTGGGCTGAGCAACAATTGGATTGTGCCCAAGTAATTCTTTTCATTTTTAAAACGTTTTTTACAACCTCTACTATCGTATTCACCTTTTCCACCTCCCCTCCTTCAGCCCTGCCAATGCACATCAGCCCCCTCCTACCTCAGCCCTGGCATCCCTTTACACACCCTCCATCCAGACCCTCAGCCCCCTGCCACTCCAGCCCTGGGTTTCCCCCCAGCTCTGCAGAGATTCCTCAGTCTGGAGCCTTGCACCCCACTCCTCCATCCTCAACCTCTCTGCTGATGCCCCCCAAACCCTTGTTCACCTGCGAGTTCATGCCTGCACCACTCTGCAGCCTCCCCCTTGCCCCCTTCACAGGATGTCCCAGCCTGGGGCTGTGCAGGCGTCTCCTCTTGGGGCAGGACAGCGTATCAGGACTCGGGACACTGCAGCACTTCAGTGAAAACAATCCTACACCGTTGGGGGAAGGTCTCCCATTAGCACAGTGGCTATTAACCTTTCCAGGCTACTGGCCCCGTTTCAGGAGTCTGATTTGTCTTGCATCCCCCAAGTTTCACCTCACTTAAGATCTACTTGCTTACAAAATCAGACATAGAAATACAAACGTGTCACAGCCACACTACTACTGACAATGTGCCGAATTTCTCATTTTTACCTTTGAATTATAAAACCCATTGATTGGCATATGAATATTGTATTGACATTTCAGTGTGATACTTGAGCCTGTTTTTCACGTGAGAGCCTTGGCTGAAGCCCAAACCCAGGCAGCACGGCTGAAGCATGTAACTTAATTTCGCGGGACCCCCTGTGGCGGAAAACCCTGAGCAATTGTCCTGCTTGCTATCCCCTAATGCCGGCCCTGCACTTGCCTCGACCCACCCTGGGGCTGCAACCCCCAAGCTGAAAAACTACCTAGATGAGTTGGGGAACTCCGAGGTCTTCCAGGGGTACCCCAGGGAGAAAGGTATCCCGGTTGAGAACCACTCTACGAGAGGCAGTAGCTCTGTTGACAGGAGAAGCCCTGTGGATTTTTCACACCCCTGAGCAAAGATATGAGTTTATAGTGCAGACCTGGTCTTAGAGGGAAACCACATTAGTTGTAGCCATATGAGCCAGTGTGCTTGGGTGGCTAGAGCAGGTGCTGGGAATCAGGACGCCTGGGTCCTGGCCCCAGTTCTGTGACCTTGGCTAAGTCCATGACCCCAAAGCACTCAAACAGGAGCCCTTCTAAGAGGCTTGTTTTGTGGAAGAGCTGAGTTAGCCCATCCCAGAAGATGGGGCATCTGCTCCCCCTCCACACCCCATTTCCAAATGGATCCTGCTGCCAGTCAGGTATCCCTTGGTGGGTGCAGCACCCCCGTAGTAGCCCTTGGAGCTGGCTGCCCACTTTGTGCCTGGGGCTCCCAGGGCTCAGACCCAAAGCTGGATCCCTGGCTGACCACCAACCTGCCTAGCCAGCTGCTCTCTGCCTCCTTCAGCTTCCCATGCCACCGATAGTCCCCAGCTGGGCTCTGGCTGGAATGCTCAGGACCCCAAGCCACCATCACACGGGAGCCAACTCAGCCCAATGCATCTAGGGCTCCCACCCTGGTGTACTGAAGGAACAGGTCCCCCCAACTCGCTTCCTCCTGGGATGGAGTCTGCAGTGATGGCCACAGCCACATTGTTGCCATAAAAATGCCTGCCCCCCCCACAAACGTCTGGGATCAAACAGCAGGAGAGGGTGGGAGCATGGCAGGGAGGGTGGCGTGGGGCAGCAGGAGGAGTGGAGCAGGATGGTCTTTCCTTTCCAGCAGAGCATGAATGGTGCTCCGAGTAGGGGCCCCCCATTGACCCAACCCCCAGAACCAGCCCCCAAGGGAACACTCACCCGAACAGGGAGCAGAGCCAGAGGAGCTCCCTAAGGGCTAGGACATGGATGGTGCTCAGATGCCACAGCTACATCTGCTCTGCTGACTCAGGCTCGCAGGGATTATGCTACGGGGCTAAGAAGATCAGTGTAGACGTGCCCACTCGGGCTGGAGCCTGGCCTCTGAAACCTGGCAAGGGAGAGGGTCTCAGAGCCTGGGCTCCAGCCCGAGCCCAAACGTCTACAGTGCTATTTTCATCCCTGGAGCATGAGTGCCACACGCCCAAGTCACTTGGTCCAGGCTCTGAGACTCACTGCCATGGGGGGGGGGGAGAGGAGGGGTGCAGTCTAGACATACGCGTAGCGATGGGCCGCAGGAGAGACCCTCGGGGTTAGCGTCACAAACCAACACAGGCATTGGAACACTCAGCATCGTGGTGGCTAACACTGGGTGCCCTGCCACTGAGGGGAATCTTCACTCCCTCTACCTGCACAAAGTTCGCTGTTACTCACACACTCTAGGACATCCCACCTCTACCTAGTTCCTAGGGCTCAAGACGTAACCCGGTTAATTTAGGCACCCCCCAGCCTTACCCCATTCCTAGGGCTCCAGACGAAAGGCACCTAACTTTACCCCTCATGGGCTCCGGGCTCTCGGTAAACACCCTTTCCCTGTGGACTCAGCTTAATCTTTTGCAGGTTTACAGGGTCTTTTACCAGTGAAAGAGCCTTACACAGTAATATACTACTTAACCTCTATTTATTAACAATCACCAAAACAGACTGCACACATTACACATACAGTGCTCACCACTCCCAATAAGGCACATGAACTTTTCTTGATGGCCAGTCAGGATCAGGTCCATCTGGGGGACTCCAGTTTCTGCACGGTGTCATTGGCAGAGTGTTGAGGTCTGGCAGCTCTGATCTTGGGCTGTGTCCTAGGGCTGGTCCACACTAAGCCCCCAGTTCGAACTAAGATTCGCCACTTCAGCTACGAGCTGAAGTCGAAGTATCTTAGTTCGAATGTAAAGGTACTTACCGCGGGTCCACACGCGGCAGGCAGGCTCCCCCGTCGACTCCGCCTACTCCTCTCGTGGAGCAGGATTACCGGTGTCGACGGCGAGCACTTCCGGGATCGATTTATCGCGTCTAGACAAGACGCGATAAATCGATCCCAGAAGATCGATTGCTTGCCGCCGAACCGGCGGGTAAATATAGACGTACCCCTAGAGTTGGTTCCCAAGAACTTCTTTTTAGACCCCAGTTGATATAGTGAAACTTGAGTCCTGCTTAGCTGTACCTTTACCAATCATTTTACTAAAATGTTACTAACCAATCCTAACATAGTGTAACAAAATTCTCTAACCAATCATACCCCACCACCTTAATTGATTTACACCTAGCAAAATTAATTATGTAACAGACAGAAACAATCAAAGAACCAGACAGAGACCATACAGACAAACAATAGGGAAGTGGGGACCATAAAGACAAACCAATAAAGAAATGAGGGTTTCACAACCACAACTCTTGATAAGTGATTTCTTGCCAGACAGAATGCTATCAAACTACATTTTCTTTAACCATCTTAAGATCTGTTTCTTTATCTGGTGATAGTGGGTGCTATTAGGACAGGATCTCCTTCTTAACAGCCTGATATTACAGTGTTTTAATGTAATTTAGATGGAATGTGAGGATGTGACTTCCTGCTTCTTAGCTAATGGCTGCTGCTCTCTTAATATGGTTACAGGAAAAGGCCTGATCCTTACGCCCTGTCCGCCCAGGCTTCCCGTACGAAGCACAGGGAGAGAGAGTTGGATGTCCAACAATCGGATCCACAAAAGCCAGCCCCCGGAGCTGCCTATGCCAGCCACTAGGAGGTGCTCTTGAGAAGGGTGTGACCTAAGCTTTACCCCTCAAAGGGAGGCAGGTGTTGAGGATCTCAGCTGTGAGCCTGCTCCTGGGGGTAGGCACCTCAGCCTTCGTCTGCAAGAACAGGGACCACAAAGGGGCTGTAACCTTTACCTGGTGGTTAGAGCCCTCACCTGGATTGTGGGAGCACCAGGTGCAATCGCCCCCTCCCTGTGGGCCGTAGCAAAGGGATTGAGTTCGGATCCCCCACCTCTCTGCACAGTGCCCTAGTCGCTGAGCTAGGGGATATTCAGATATGGGGCTCTGGCGGTCGCTCCTATTGGAGTTGTGCCATGTCTTAGAAAGACTTGAACGTGCATTGGGCCAGCGAGAGAGAAGAGACCCTATAGCCCTGTTGTGCAGGCACTCACCTGGGATGGAGGAGATGCGGGGTCTAGTCCCCCTGCTCCAATGCATGCTTAATTATTTAGACACAGCGGAAAAGAGCTGTAAGAGACCCACCCCAGAATACTCCATCATTTGGAGGGTCGCTCCAAACGGAAATCTCTTCTCCACAGGAGGCAGAGGCAGGCATTGAACCTGGGCCACCCACAGACCAATGCCTCACCCCTGGTACAGGGAGGTTCCTCCTCAGGCTGCTCTGGTGTGGGTTCATGCATGCTCTGAGCACGCTGTGTCAGCCCTGCAGGTGAGATAGGCATGAACTAAGTGCACAGGAAGCTGCCCCAAGAGCAGAGTGGTTTCTTTAACAGCTGATACTTCAAAGGGCTTAAAATCCTGCAGAAAAGGACCTGGGGATTACAGTGGACGAGACGCTGGATATGAATCAGCAGTGTGCCCTTGTTGCCAAGAAGGCTAACAGCATATTGGGTTGCATTAGTAGGAGCATTGCCAGCAGATCGAGGGAAGTGATTATTCCCCTCTATTCAGCACTGGTGAGGCCACACCTGAAGTATTGCATCCAGTTTTGGGCCCCCCACTACAGAAGGGATGTGGACAAATTGGAAAGAGTCCAGCAGAGGGCAACAAAAATGATTAGGGGGCTGGAGCACATGACTTATGAGGAGAGGCTGAGGGAACTGGGATTGTTTAGTCTGCAGAAGAGAAGAATGAGGGGGGATTTGATAGCAGCCTTCAACTACCTGAAGGGGGATTCCAAAGAGGATGGAGCTCGGCTCTTCTCAGTGGTGGCAGATGACAGAACAAGGAGCAATGGTCTCAAGTTGCAGTGGGGGAGGTCTAGGTTGGATATTGGGAAACACTATTTCACTAGGAGGGTGGTGAAGCACTGGAATGGGTTCCCTAGGGCGGCGGTGGAATCTCCATCCTTAGAGGTTTTTAAGGCCCGGCTTGACAAAGCCCTGGCTGGGATGATTTAATTGGGGTTGGTCCTGCTTTGAGCAGGGGGTTGGACTAGATGACCTCCTGAGGTCTCTTCCAACCCTAATATTCTCTGATTTTATAATTCCACATGCCTACACAGATTTGAAAATCACTGGGTCTCATCAACTCCAGGCATAGCGTTAGTGGGGGAAGTCTGGGGTCATGTGGCCAAAGGGTTCTTCAGGTACAGCCCACCCACCTCTCACCCCACATCAGTAGCAGAATTTAATATCCACGTTGCTCTAAGACCCAGGAGAAGAGCTCTGTGCGTCTCAAAAGCTTGTCTCACCCCCACTGGAAGCTGGTTGGTCCAGTAAAAGATATCTACTCACCCTCCTTGTCTCTCTAAAAGCCACGTGCACAGGAGTGTTTATATGAGTGCCACAACAGAGACTGAGGGAGCAACAGTGCAGGGCCGGCTCCAGGCACCAGCTTACCAAGCAGGTGCGTGGGGTGGCCACTCCGGAGAGGGGCGGCACATCCAGCTATTCGGCGGCAATTCGGCAGACGGTCCCTCACTCCTGCTGGGAGCGAAGGACCTCCCGCCGAATTGCCGCCGCAGATGGCGATCGCGGCTTTTTTTGTTTTGTTTTTGTTTGGCTGCTTGGGGCGGCCAAAACCCTGGAGCCGGCCCTGCAACAGTGGGGGAAATCTGTGGTCATTTTATAGAGAGGCAGCTCCCACTCTGCAATATGAGCTGCTTTTAATGTTCGAAGTGCTCTAAAATCCATGTGCAGAGGAAGATTGGCATGGCCCCCCAGGAGCGGGGAAGAGCGGGTGGGTTGTTTGTCAAGGGGTAGCTGAGAGATAGCCTCCCAAATGAACTGCTTTTCCCATTTTCAGCTTCTCAGAACTATTTCTGTGCGGCGCTGGGGGGAAAGGGAGGCTCTGCCCCTCGCAGCAGGTAGATCACTGCCCAGCCCCTGAATTCTGCTAGTCACTGCTACCATAGGACATGGCTGGAAAGATTTCAAAAATGTTATCACTTCTGCCTACAGGAGGTTTATGTCTATGTGGCTTCTTCTGAAATCATGGAATATCAGGGTTGGAAGGGACCTCAGGAGGTCATTTAGTCCACCCCCTGCTCAAAGCAGGACCAATCCCCAGACAGATTTTTACCCAGGTTCCCTAAATGGCCCCCTCAAGGATTGAACTCACAACCCTGGGTTTAGCAGGCCAATGCTCAAACCACTGAGCTATCCCTCCCACCCTAGTAAAGACATGTCCTGAGCAGTCTGCCTGGCTGGTGGCTTAGGGACCAAGCCTGCCTCCAGAATCAGGGATGCTGAGCTCCAGTGCCCGGTTGCTGTGTGTGCTGTGCACATTGTTCTCTTACCCTCTGGGTGGTGGCTGGGCCCATACTAGGCTCCTTCTGGAAGTGAGAGCGGTGTGTTCACTTTGGAGGAAGGTCAGCAACCCACAAATGCCCCCCCACTGCCATCCACCCAAGTCTTGCCCTGGGCCCCTCCCCAAGCTCACCAAAGGTCTTGAGTGGCAAGCAGGAGCACAGAGCTGGTAGCCGAGTGGTGGAGAGCTGTGCCCAGGAAGTCCCCCAGTAGTGTCCTCTCACATACCAATTTTTCTTAAAATCAGGGAAATTCACTGCCCAAACTGTTATTAATGCAGCGTTTGGGCTAGCCAGCACTGCCAGGCCCTTCCAGAACATCACGTGCACGTTGACTTAAGCTCTGAAAACCAGAAAGCAACCTTGATGTAATAGACTTTGACTTCTGTAAGGCCTTTGACCTGGTACCTCATGACACTGATTAAAAAACCTAGAAAGATTAAAACGAACATGGCACAGATTAAATGGAATAAAAGCCATCTGATAAGTCCCCAAATTTAATTGTAAACAGGGAATCATCATCAATAGGGGCTGTTTCCTGAGGGGTCCCCCAGGGATCGGTTCTTGGCCCTACACTATTTAACATTTTTATCAATGACCTGAAAGAAAACAAAATCACTGATAAAGTTTGCAGAGGACACAAAAATTGGGGAGTGGTAATTAACGAAGGGGACAGGTCACCGACACATTAACAGGCTTTCTTGGTAACTTGGGAGCAAGGAAACAATAGGTGTTTTAATATGGCTAAATGTAAACAGTCAGGAACAAAGAATGTAGTCACACTTACAGGATGGGGGACTCCCTTCTGGGTCTGAGAAAAATCTGAGGGTTGTGGTGGATAGTCAGCAAAACATGAGCTCCCAGTGCGACACTAGCAAAAGAGCTAATGTGATCCTGGGATGCATAAACAGGAGAAGCTCATTTTGGAGTAGAGAGGTTATTGTACCCCTATTTGGCACTGGTGCGACTGCTGCTGGAATCCTGTGGCCAGTTCTGGTGTCCACAATTCAAGAAGGATTGTTGATAAATTGGAGAGGGGTAGAGAAGAGCCACGAGAATGATTAAAGGATTGGAAAACAGGCCTTATGGTAGATAGACTCAATTTATTTAGCTTAACAAGGAGCAGTTAAGGGGTGATTTGATCACAGTCTAAGTACCTACATGGGGAACATATTTAATAATGGGCTTGCAATGGGGTGCAACTTACCACTGCACAACCCTCCCCCCCGCTGGATGTCCTGGGGATCAGCTCTGCTAGCCAGTGCACCCTCTTCTGGTGGCGTCTCACCACCGTCACCTCTGCTCCAAGGACACACATCACTCCCAGAACCACGGTGTGCTCTTCACGACACAGACCTCCAGTTATGCCACACTCTGTGCTCCCCACTTCTGGGGAACCTACTGTCCACTGTCCAGCCACTTCCTCAGTGGTGAGGACTCAGGCCCACCCACTACTCCGGTTTCCAGCCCAGGGACCCTGTAGATGGCTGCTGCTTGCAGCACCCCCTCCAACTTATCTGTAGATCTCTCTGGGCCACATCCCCGTGGCCTCAGCACCCAATTTGCCCTTGCCTCAGGGCCTCAGCCTGTGGATCCCTACAGCACACCAGGAGCTGCCTTTAGCTCCCTGGGTCTCTGCCTGCAGCACTGCTCTGTCCTAGATGCTTGCTGCCTTCAGCCTGCAAGGCAGCCAATCCTCCTCCCTCCTCAATCTTCAGGGAGTGACTGAAGCTGATCTGTTCTGCAGCCCTTTTTATATGGGCCAGCCCAGCCCTGATTAGCTGCCTCCTGCAAAGTCTCCCAAGGGCTCTATTAACCCCTTAGAGCCCAGTGTGGGGTAGGTGCCCCATCACACACCTTCCCCACTTAAGACCAACTGCTGGGGTGGGGGTCATCTCCCCTGCTTCCTCCGCAGCTGTGCTCACAGGGTGTCCCTCTCCTGTCTCAGGTTCTCCACTAAGAAGACCAATTTGTCATTCTCCTCCATGGTATTCCTAATTTTCCGTCTCTGCCTCTGTGCCATCTTGCTCTATTCGTAAGGAGAGCTCAGTAGCTTTCAGCCTCTCCCATAGCCCTGGCCCTTGCTCCGCTGGCTCCCCCAGTACCCCTTCTCCCAGGGTCTGAGTTTCCAGCTCCCTTTGATTGGTCTCTGTATAAGTCCCCACATCCTGCTGGATGTCTAAGGGACTCTTCCTTCTCTCCTGTTTCTCCTTTCTCTCCTGCTCGGCCCTTTGGCCTTCTACACCATTTTGGTGCACCCCCTCTGGGTATCTGGCACCTCTTTCTTTCTCCCTTTCCCTTCCTCCTGGCTTGGGTCCCCTTTCTCATCCCCAGTTGGGATGCTGCCCTTCCCTGGGTTCCTGTCAGTGCCTCTTCACATGCCCTGGTTCCCCAGAGGTGAAACAAGCATCCCCACTTCCTGTTCTCTTCAGAGGTCATGGACCTTGGGGTTTCCCTGCTCTCTTTCCCTTGATGATAGGCTTCTTCTCTTCCTGATAGAGGCACCCTCTCTTGAAGTGTCCCATCTGCCTACAGGCATAACACTGCCCTGCTCAGGCTTCTAGTCTGATCCTGGGACCTGGCTTCTTGCCCCAGGCTCTCTGGCCCCTGATCACCTCCTGGAGGGTCTTGAGCAAATAATGCTGCTCTTCTGCAAGTTGCCTCAGGCATTCCTGCAAGTATCTCTGTGCCTCCCTGGAAAACCAGTGGCAACAGTGGGTCTGCCTCACCAGGGCCTGAATCCCCCCTTGGTTGCTCTTTAACCCCCTTCAGTGGAAGCAACAACTCCGAAGTCCATCCTGGGAAGGTACACCTGCCTTCCGCCAAAAACACCTCTGTACACAGCAGCTCCATAGTCCCTTTAATAGTCTTCCAAACTCCCCTTCTATCGGGGCAGCTGCCAAACAGTCTGAGTTTCTCACTCTTCCCTCAGGGGCAACCAAATGCCCGCATTCTCTACCACGTGTGCCAGGGTGCAACTCACCACTCCAGTGACTCCTGCTGGCTGTCACACAGATTAGCTTTTCTTGCCAGTGCACCACCTTCTGGTGGTGCCTTGCCGCTGTCACTTCTGTTCTGGGACCCATGTCACTCCCAGGACTGCAGCGTTCTCTTCAGTGACACAGCCCTCCAGCCATGTTATGCTCTGGGTTCCCCCCTTCTGGGGGGAAGTATCACAGTCCAGTCACTTCCTCAGTGGTGAGAGGGGGAGGGCACCTAGGCCCATCCACTAATCTGGGTCCCGACTCCCAGCCCAGGGATCCTGTTGATGGCCACTGCTTTCAGTGCTGCCTCTGACTCCTCCTTGGGCCACTTCCCCACAGCTCCAGCACCCTCTTTGTCCATGCTTCAGGGCCTCAGCCTGCAGATCCCTGCAGCCCACCAGGAGCTGCCTTTAGCTCTCCAGGTCTTTGCCTGCAAGGTCTTATTAGAAATCCTGGGAAGTGGGCGGGCACAAGCCTGCCCACGTCTAAAGGCCCCTCCCCCAGCCTTGCGGGAGGGACCACTGGACCCAGGAACCCAATGAAGACAGGGGACAACTAAGGAATAACAAGGTCAGGAGTGAAGGTCACAGGTTCAAAACTAGGGATCCAGAGGGGGATACCGAGCAGAGAACCCCCAACAGCACCCATTGCTCCTCAAAGCTGTCTAGGGAGCCTCAGGAATGGGGGTGAACCATGCCAGGTTACACACCCGTGCTCATGGCTCCATTAAAGAGCCGCCAACCGATATCCCCGGTGGGCTGTGGGACCAGGGTGGAACAGATACTGGCACACCGGGGCTCCTCACTCTCCACAAGAGGTAAATAGTCCCGCCATTTGGTGTCGGGGCAGAACGGGAGGGTGAGGAGATGCAACGTGTGGAGCACGAGCATGTACAGTTGGTCCCTGGGCGCGGTTCAGAAGCAAACCGCTGCAGGGCATGCAGCTGGCTCGAAGTATGGGAATGGGGAGGCCGCGTGGGCTCGTGGAACAGGGGCCTGATAAAAAGGTCCAGAGGGCCCGGGGTGACGGGTGGGCGGGGAGCGCCCTCTCACAGGGCCCACTGCAGGAAGATGAGAGAAATGGGCGATAAGGCCACCCCCACCTCCTGGAGTACGCACAGGGGGGTCGGAAAGGTGGAGGGTCCCATGCACCAACCAAGCCCCCGGGGATCCACCCAGTCCCCCCGTCGTAGTCCAGAAGGTCTCCAACCCTGGTGGTTTCTGCCAGGACCAACCTCCGGTGCACCGAGGGAGACTCCGCCACCTGCACACGTAGAGCGGGGTTGTGTAGCAGGGGCTCCATGAGGAGGTCCGTCCCCTCAGTGGCCACAAAGGATCTGGTCACCGAAAAGAGCTTCCAGGTCTGGAAGAGGTCCTGGTAGAAGGCCAGCAGCTCAGAGAGGTCTCCCAGAAGGCCCCTTGGGTGGAGAAAAAAGAGCTGCCGGTCATATCGGAGCCCTCGGAGGTGGCGGAGGAAGGCGTGCGTCAACGTGCTCCATGCCAGACTACCTATACCATAAAGGAGTCTCTGCAGGGCCTGGAGGTGGAAGACATGGACCTGGCTACGAAGGCAGACCAGGCCCTGTCCTCCCTCCTCCAGGGGAAGACTCAGGACCTCTGCAGAGACCCAGTGCAGTCCTGGCCAGAAAAACTCCAGGGCTGTCCTCTGGAGCCTAGCCAGGATCCCTGGGGCCGGGCTCAGGGTGTTGCCAGAGCATGGACAGGACTAGGTAGTTCAGCACCAGTGCCCTCCCTCACAAGAAGAGACACTGGAACAGTCCTGTCCATCTCCGCAGCCGCTCACCCACCCTGGCCTCCAAATCCTGCCAGTTCTCTGGCAGAGAACGATGTGTGGCGGAAAGGTAAACACCGAGATAGAGCAGCGGACCCACGCTCCACCGGATGGCATGAAGCACAGGTGGGAAGGAGCTCGCCTGCCACCCGTCCCCAATCATCAGGCCAGAGCTCTTGACCCAGTTGACCCGGGCGGAGAAGGCCGCTGAGTAGATTGCCTGGCAGGCCTCCACCCCCACCAGGTCGCCCAGGTCCTGGACCATAAGGAGCACATTGGCGGCGGACGCTGACAGGACCAGCCGCTGCTCCAGCTCCCGAAGCACCAACCCCGTCAACCTCCGGCGGAGGAGACAGAGGAAGGGTTCAATCGCCAGAGCATACAGCTGACCTGAGACGCGGCACCCCTGCCGTACTCCCGGCCCGAAGCTGACCGGCTCAGTCAGGGTCCAGTTGAGCCTGACCAGACACTCCGCGTCAGCGTACAGCACCTGGAGAAAGCCCACAAACTGAGGCCCGAAGCCGAACGCTTGCAGAGTGCCCAGGAGATACCCGTGGTTCACCCTGTCGAAAGCCTTCTCCTGGTCCAGGGACAGGAGGGCAACGACAGACCATCCTTATGCCCCAGCTCCAAGAGGTCCCTGACCAAATACAGATTGTCAAAGATGGTCCAGCCTAGAACGGTGTAGGTCTGGTCGGGATGGACCACGTCCACCAGCACAGACCCCAGCTGCAGCAAGATGGCCTTCGCTACGACCTTATAGTCCGTGCTGAGGAGCGAGATGGGACACCAACTCCGAAGGTCACGGGGTCCCACTTCTTTGGAAGCAAGGCGAGCACAGCTCGCCTGCACGAGAGAGGGAGGACCCTGCTTTTCAAGGACTCAGCTCAGATGGTGACTAGGTCCAGGCCGAGGACATCCCAGAACACGTGGTAGAACTCCACGGTCAGCCCGTCCATGCCCAGGGATTTATTGGTGGGCATGAGATGGAGAACTTCTGAGAGCTCGGCCAGAGAGAGAGGCAGCTCCAGCCGGTTCCAGTCACCTGCGCTGACCGTTGGGAGCTTGGTCCAGAGCACTCTGCAAGCTTTGGGATCAGTCAGATCTGGGGAGGAGAGGCTCACATAGAAGGCCCTGGCCCTCCTGCGTATCTCCTCCAGATCCGTGAGGGTGGGCACCATCCTCCACCAAAAGGCAGGTGATGTACTTTTTCGCCCCCCTCCATGGGGGGAGGGGGAGAGGCAGAACTGAGGTTGAGCGTGGGTTTGGTTTTTCAGAGCATGGAAATAGGGGGGAGGTTAAGGCTGAGCCAAGACCTTGATCCTCCCTTCCCAGAGTTCTGTGTCTGGGGATTGTAGCCAGAGGCGGTTCTATGTATTTTGCCACCCCAAGCACGGCAGTCAGGCAGATTCGGCGGCATGCCTGCGGGAGGTCCGCCGGTCCCGCGCCTTTGGCGTACCCGCCACCAAATTGCTGCCAAAACCGCGGGACCGGTGGACCTCCCGCAGGCATGCCGCTGAAAGCCGCCTGACTGCTGCCCTCACAGCGACCAGCAGGCTGTCCGCAGCCTGCCGCCCCAGGCACGTGCTTGGTGCGCTGGTACCTGGAGCTGCCCCTGATTGTAGCTGGACCCCTGCCTGGGGGCTGCGAAAAGCTACAATATTCTCAGGTGTGTGTCAGTAACTGACAGTTACAGCCTGGCCTCTAGGGCAAGGAGGCAGTGCTTCTATATCCTGATACCAACTTTTCCCAACCTAGCGGTAAAAATTTCCCAAATCTGGTGAAAAATTCCAGGATAAAGTTTTTTTACAGTGCTTCTATATCCTGGGAAATTTCCCCAAACCTGGGAATTTGTGAGTAAAACGTTGCAACGTGGGAAATTGGGAATTTTCATTCAAAACATTTTACTCACAAATTCCCCAGGATATAGACGCACTGCAAGGAGACTAGGTGGGTTTTCCCCAGTGGCTTCCCGCTACACGGCCTCCCTGAACTCAGCGCCCTACTCCCCGGAAGGTGCCGCAGGGGTGAGGGCGGCTGGGCTCGACCCAGGGTAGGGGGACGCCGCCTTGCTAAAGGCAGGTTCAAAGCATGTGGCTCCCGCTGGGGCCCGGCAGAACCCAGGCGGCTCCAGCCCTGAAGGGCGCCTGGCACCACCGCATCCGCCTCACTACAAGGCGGGGCCAGCGCCTCCCGGCCCTTTAAGTCCCTTCCCCCGGCACCGCCCCCGTCCCCGGACGCTGACATCAGCCCTCAAATAGCCGCGCGGGCTGGGTGCGGCCCCATCGCATCGCTCTAGCTCCAGGCCGTCGCCAGCAGGTCAGAGCCGCGCCGCGGATGGGTGGGGCGCCCCCAACTGGGGGGCCCTAGGCCGGGGCTGCTCTATGCAGGGAGGTCGGGGCCGGGCGCGGGGGGAACCTGCCTTGTCCCACGCTCGGGGGCTGCTCCCGCTCTTTCCCGGCTGCTGTAGGTGCCGCGCTCCGGGCAGCTCCCCGCGGGACTGGGGAGTTCCCGTGGGCGGGCCGGGTGGCTTTGGGGACCGGTGAAAGTGGCCGGCGTGCGGGGCTGTTACCGGGTCCTGCCCGTCGGGCTGCTGGAAGCCGGTGCCGGGCCGCGCAGCAGGGCCAGGTGCGCTGCCCGTCCCTCGTGCGCAGCGCGCGTTATGCTGCACTTCCGCGGGCTGGTCGAGCGGTCGCGGCCCCGGCGCAGGCTTCCCACGTGTCGGAACAGCAGCCGGCCGACCTGCCCCGGGTCTGGGTCTGGGCTGAGCCCCTGGCTTGGTGTGCCTGGGACCCGGAGCTCGGCCGTGCCACTGGGGGGTTCTTAAAAGTGGTGGCTTTGCTCGGTGCCGCTGCCAGCGAAGGCTGCCCCAGGACCCCCTGTTTGATGGCTGGGGGGGGGGGGTGCTGTTAAATCTGTCACGGCTGGAGCGAGCGCACCAGTGGGCCCCCCAGAGGGGAGCTGGATAGGCGAGGTAGCTGCTTCGCCCTCCCAGAGATGGCCACTGGCGAAGGCGCTCGGGTGCTGTGGGGAAAGTCTGGGTCGCTAGTGCAGAAACTGCTGTCTCATCGGGGATCGTGACCCCTCTGCAGCCGGCTGGAGCTAGCAGCTTGTTGCTACAACAAACTTATAAATCGGGGAACTTCTACAAACTGGCTGCTTGTGCTGCTGCTCCTGGCGCCAGGCCTGCTCTCCTCCCCCTGCCATGAGCTCCCCAGCTTGGCAAGCAGCACAGTGGTTACAAAGGCCGGTGCGGGGCTGACGACTTCATGCTCAAAACAGTCTCCCGGCCTGGGCCCTCTTTTCTCTCCAGAAAAGGAAAAACTAGCAGCGCTTCTGGGTCTGACCCAATTCCCTGGACGCTGGTCTGTTTCCAGGACTCTGCTTCTAAAATGGAGCAGTGGAGACATATGAGGCCTTTGCCCTCCCCTGAGGGACCTGCCACTTAGAACAGCCACAGCTGGTCCCTCAGGCAGGCGTATGCTACTTTGACCCAGAGTGCAAATAATGGGTGAGCTCTCCAGCTCCTAAGTCCTTTCCCTCCAGCCATGGCTGGTCAGGGCGTGGCCATGCCTGGCATCCACTCCGTAGCCTACTGTTGGGCAGTGCGGTGTGAGGTGGCTGCACTTCATCCATAGCCTCCAGGCTGCTTTCCTCAGGCTGTGGTGTGAAAATTCCTCATTGAAGAGCTTGGGCAGCCCCTGATGAGAGGCAAGGAAGGCCTGGTCTAAGGCAGTAGTTCTCAACTAGGGATGAGTGTACCCCTGGGGGCATGCGGAGGTCTTCCAGGGGGTACATCAGCTCATCTAGATATCTGTCTAGTGTTCGAACAGGCTACACAAAGCACTAGTGAAGTCAGTGCAAACTAAAATGTCATACAAACAGACTTGTCTATACTGCTTTATATACTATGCACTGAAATGTAAGTATAATTATATTTATATGGTGAAAATGAGTCAGTAATAGTGTGGCTGTGGCACTTGTATTTTTATGTCTGGTTCTGTAAGCAAGTAGTTTTTAAGCAAGGTGAAGTTTGGGGTATGCAACCCAATCAAATGCCTGAAAGGGGGACAGTAGTCTGGAAAGGCTGAGAACCAGTGGTCTAGCAGACCGTTTGTACCAATGTAGCTGTGCTGGATAGGGTGGGGCTCTGTAGTAACTAAATCAGCTGTGGATGCTGCGCTGCTGGTTTAGCAGTGCCTCCCCTGCTGGCATAGTTAGTCTTGTATGACCAGGCTGCAGCTGTCCCTTTTTATCAGTAGAACAGCAGCCAGTGGAAGTGGTTCCAGTGCTGTGTAGATTGCTCCTGTGGAATGGCCTCCTGAGCCAATGAAGCTGCTGTGGAATTGCACTGGTCCTAGCATGGGGGTGTGTGTTGGCTCCTGGGTTTGTCCTTCTCCAGCACCCTGTGCAGGGTTCTGGGGGCAGGGAGAGGGTATTGCAGGTAACGGATGAATGGGGGTTAGAGCAATCACTTTGACCCTTTATTGGCACCTCTTGTGGGACAGCAGCAAATCCAGTTGGGTGCTTGGGAGCAGGATGGGCTCTCTGGTCCCAGGCTGCCTGATGGCTATGAACATGTAACAGCCCTGCCTTCGGCATGGCTAGCAGAGGGAAAAGGCCTTGTCCAGCTCCCGGTTTGGCAAGCTCCAGTGTCAAGGTACAGCAGGCCTGGGCTCGCGAAGGCTCGGGGGAGGGCGGCAGCATGTCCTGGGGCAGCAGATTAATAGCGTGTTAACAGCCTGTGCTCTTGGGCTGGAATGTTTTATGGGAATCTGCTCACAGCTGAATTGAGGGCCTCCATAAAGTGAAACTACCCCATAAAACAGCAGCTGCTGTTCATGTGAATCGACCTGCTGCTTGCTGGCACCACTCCAGGGGCAGGCAGAGCTGGCATTTTTATTCCCATCTGTAATGAGCATCTCTCTGCAGCTGGCTGAGCCCTGAATTGGGGGAGGGGGGAGAGTGCCTTCTAAAGTTTCATGAGATGCTGATCTGGCTCATGCCTCCTGCCTTCACCACATCCTCCTCTGCCTCCAGGGTGCTCAGTTCTGGAAACTGCAGGGTTGAGTGGCTCTTGTCTAGGGTTCCAGAAGAGCTCTCCTGGGTGGAGGTGCTAATCCTGGGCGGCCCAGCTCTGAGCAGGGAGAATCTGCAGTGGGGCGGGGGAGAGACTCTACACCCCCCCCACCCAGTAATCCCTACTGCCTCCCCCACTAGTCCATCTGTGGTTCCCCCTCAAGCCAACAGGCTCCAAAGAGCTGACCTGAAAGCCAAGAGAGCTGCAGTGTGCATGGCTGAGTCTCCTTGTGGCTTGCCTGCTTGGGTGCTGCAGGCCCTCCCAGCTGGAGCCAAGGTCAGTGTCCTCAAGAACATGGGCTGGAAGTGAGTGGATGTGGGGGTGGCAGGAGGAGGGGTGTGAGTAGTGTGGCTTCTAGGGTGGGGCCTTTTCTCCCTCCTGACTCCCCCCCCCCCACCTTGGCAGTCTCAACAGCTGAAGCTGCAGACTCTGTTGGCTCCTCTTGGAGTTACTACCTTTGAAATGCAAAAATATCAGCACCCTGCAAGTAAGCCTGCTGCACCCCCACCCACAAGGCAACTCCGCAACCCCCCTCCCTTTAACTGCCACTTATAGTATCTAGAGAGAACACCGAGAGAGAAGATTGATAACATCAATTTCTTACTTAAACCCCAGAAGTGGGAACACTGCGCATCCTTAGCTGCACACAGACACTGTTAACATTTGGCAGTACTGTGGAATAGATAATCTTTAGACCCACACTTCATTTAATCTGCTGCTTTTTTTGGGGCAACTGGCAAATCCATTACAAAACCGGCCAAGCCGGTCTGGCACCAACCAGGTGGTAACCCTAGCTCCTCCCCCTGGGCTCTTGGGGGTGGGGGAGTGACAGACAAAAACAGAGCTGGTCCAAACTCCTGGGGAGGAGAGCAGGGTGGCTTTCCTTCCCTGTCCTGAGCTGCTGCTCCCCAGCCAGGCTCTGCCCAAGGGCCCAGCATGGGGCTTGTACCCTCTTGCTGGCTTGCTCCCCTCCTTGGCAGCTTAGCCAGAGCCCTTCATGTGGGGTGTCTCTGCCCAGACACGTGCCTTGTGGAGCCCTGTACTCTGGTGTGCCCACATGAACATGCTGCCCTCATGGGACCCAAGTATGGCAGTGCCCCTGCACTTTTGGTGCCCTTGGGTCTGTGGCTGGCTTGTGTTCTGTTGCCATGGCAACATCCCCAGGGGACCTGCCCACACTTCCAGGGGGTTTCCTGTTTGTGGGGAGTTCAGCAGCAGCAACTCCCCCCTCCCTGCTCAGATGGGGGGGGGGGGGGGAAGGGAGGGGATCAGTTCCTCTGAGGGCTTATCGCTTCCTGGCCACCTGGGTGCTAAACTCTGGTGGCTGCTTTCTGCTCTGCTGGATTCAGTAGCATCCTCTCCCCTCCCCCAGGGCTGGCACTCTTGTCTTCCAGCCTCCCCCTGCAAAGAGAGTGCTCCTGTCTCCAGCAGACTCCATCTGTGGCAGGAAATCAGGCCTGTCTCCACCAATTTCAGTTACTGCTGATCCTTGGCCCGGAGCCCAGTGCTGCTAATGCTCCTGGGGAGCTGCCTTTCACAGCCACTCCAGGCTGGGCCTGATGGCTGCCCTCTCTGCAACCACTCTCCAGAAGCTCAGCTACCTCTTCTGTGGCTTCCCAGGTAGGGCCACTGACCTGGGCACGGGCCCTTCCAATCCCCCTTCATGCCTTTTCTGGGGCCTGTCCTCAGAGAATCCTTGCCAAGAGCCTCTGGCTAAGCACCAGAGTCTGTCCCACTAATCTTATGGGAAGTGGGGCACTCTCCCTCCCTCTCAGCCCTCTTGCTGCTGTCTGAGCCCTGGTGCAGGCCGGGCCCCACTTGATGTTGCTCTAACTCTGCAAAGCTTCACTGCTGCTGGTGAGCGGAAGTGGGCTCTGACCCTTTGGGGTGCTCGGCCACCCCTCCTGTCTGCCAAGAACTGATCCAAGGCTTGGCATGGGGTGGGGGGCTCTGGGGACAGCCCTCCTCAATCAGCTTCTCAAAGTGCCTGCAGGTCCCACTTGGGGGCAGGTGGAAGCACAAATAAGTGAGTGAGGGCATGTCTGTATCCAGAGAATGTAAATGATGCAACCAAATCTCCAGCCAGCTTGTGGGTTCTAGCAGTGGCTGCTCGCAGCTACCTTACTGCCTGGATGGGACAGGTGCTGCCTCCTCCGCCCACGTTCCCAGTGAAGGGTGTGGCATAGCACACTGGCTTGGAGGCAGCTGGCCCAGTCCCACTGTGCAGAGTGTCCAGTTTGCTGCCCATGTCCAGACTGTGAGAGAACAATGAGCTAGCATAGCCTGATGCTCTCCAGACAACAAGATCCTGCTGGGACCCAATTAAAGCAACATTTGCCTAGATTTCAAGACCAGAAGAGATGGTTGTGATCATCCAGTCTGAGTGACTGCTTAGCACAGGCCAGAGCCTCCCAGCCAGGGATTCCTGCCTCCAACCCAGAACTGCCAGCTGAGCTCACTGTAAAATCTCCATGTGATGTCAAATCCCCACATCCCTTGCCAACTTACTTAGTGGCTAATTACCTTCACTTAATCTGCTGTTGCTTTTCCGTTAGCACTTTGCTGATTTCAGTTTCCAGTCATTGGCTGAGGTTGCTCATCTGGCTGGTTAGATCTTTAGGTACAGGATGTTGCCTCTGTGTCAGTGTCTGAGCACTTTGTGAAGCTAAATACAGTAAAGCTTTGTTATCTGTCATGTTGGGGAGGGGTGGGGGGCGGTGTGTGTGCCAGTTAGTCAAAAATTCTGGTTAACTAAGTATTATACTTGCCAAGGAAGGGAGTCTGGGTGTGGGAGGGGGCTCAGGGCTGGGGGGTGGGGTGCAGGAGGGGGTGGGGGGCATAGGCCATGTACAGAGGTAGCACCCCCTTTCATCATGCTTCATGACCCTCCTGTGTGTGTATCCCATGTACACATTGAGAGTACATGTTTGGGAAGGGAGCCTCGTGAATAACCAAGTCCCTGCCCGCCAGCCAGCTGCCCAGCCTGCAAGGGCACCACATCCTCCGGTCCTAGATATGACCGTGCACTTGGCTGTGTGGCTGAGGCAGCCTGGCTCTAACCCTGCCTGTATTACACCGGTGGGCATGCTCACATGGCGCTGATGGCTCACAGGTAGGGACTGTTCTGGGAAATGAGATGATGTAGGTTTCCTTCTTCCCTGACATGCTGGGACAAAGCTGCATTGTGTCGTCAGCTCTCAACACCTGGCAGGATGAACTGGAGAATTGGTGGCACCAGCTCCTCTCCTGGCTCAGGTCCAGTTTATGGCCAACTGCTGGCCTGGCATGTACCAAACAGATGTAACCCCTAATGTAGGGAAACCAAACCCTGTCTAAGCAGACATGTTCTCAGAAAAGTATCCATATAAGGGCTGGACTGGGCAGACTTCCCACATGCCCTGGACTGTCCTGAGCTTGAGAATGTGAATCTAATGCGGGGGGGGGGGTAGAAGTTAAACACGGCTCAGTGAGTCGGTGATGAGCAGTGAGTCAGGCAGCATCTGGCCTCCCGTTAAGTGGCCCCTTCATGGTTCAGCGAGCATGTGCCTGAAAGGAGCTAAATCTGCATAAGGGCTGAGGAGGTGCTGGCTTCCCAGGAATACTGCCTGACAGTCTAACCTGCATGGTGCAAGTGTGGGCATGAGATGCTCTCTGCAGAGCTGATCTAGTAGGGAAGGTGTCTATTCCCAGTCTTGGAGATGACAGGGAGTCACCTCCTAGCAGCACTGCCCCAGGTCTTCCTTTCTTCTCTTCTCTCCCCTCTTCCCCCCCCCCCCCCCCATGGGAGCTGTACGCTTGTGCTCCTGGACTGCATGCCACAGAGGAGTGTGGTGGACACCAGGCTGCAGTGACTACCTGGAGCCTGGCTAGGGCTGACCTGGGAGGATGATCATGGCTCTGCCCATCCTGAGTGAACTGGCTGCTGTTGCCCCCTAAACAGGCTGGGACCCAGGGGTGAGCTAGCCCACTCCTTGTCTTGAGTGCTGGTTGGGAGACCTGCCTAGAGAATTGGGCTCCCTGCACAGGGTGGTGGGGAAGGGGGAGACAACCCACCTGCTGCAGTGCAACCTGAGGAGCTTCTGGAACAGGCTGTGACAGGACTTGCCACCGTGTGGGTGGTTCTGGCCAGCTGCACTGAACTGAAGGAGCTGCCTGCAGCATAGAGGGCTGGGAGTTGGCATGTGGCAGGGAGGGGCTGGAGCCCTCAGGGCTGGCTCCTTTGTGTGAAGGGCTCCCAGCTGGGTGTGTCTGCACCCCCTCAGACTGGCTCTCCTGCCTCACACCTGCCAGCTGTGGGGAGCTGCAGAGGCAGGGTGTAGACCCAGAGCAGCAATTCCACTGCTGCTGAGCTGGGTCTCCCCCTCCAACCTGTCAGCCATGCAGGCACCTCGCTGGGGGCAGATGGTCTCTGCCTCAGTAACACTGGCTCTGTGCTTGTGGATGGCAGCCACTGACACACCTGATGCAGGGGTGAGCACTGGCTGTGGCTGGGGTTTTGGGGACTGCCGAGGACAGGCAGGCAGGGGCCATCGATCAGGAGGGTTGGTAAGTCTTGTGCTGGGGGAACAGAGCCAGTGGGATGGCAGGCTCATACTGCAGCTGCTTTCTCAGACCAGTTTGGGGGTGGCTCAAACCTTCCCCTGTGCCCAGCAAGCTGGGTGAGTTCTCAGGGGAGCTATAGTGAAACCCAACAGCCCCAGGCCTGGTGGGATCCACAGTGCTGGGGGTTCAGGAGATTACTGGCTTCACCCCCACCCTGCCTGCTCAAGTACCTCTGGAAAGAGCATTTCAGGCCACCTTAGCACAGAGGCTCAGGCCCCTTCCCCAGGCATCTGTAGCCTGGTGGTGGGGGTGGGTGGGTGGTGGGGTAGAGTGACTGGCCTTCCAGCTTTGGAATAGTGCCCCTCCCTCCTGTGTGTGCCTGGGAGCCCCTGCCTGGATGGGTGCATGTGCCATTCTGTCTAGGGGAGCACTCTCACCCCTCCCTTGCCATATTGGCACCAGACCTGCTGGGGGAGGGCCTGCTTCCTGCCCCAGGAACGGTGCCCAGAGCTGCAGCATCCCTGGCTTGTGGCATCCTCTCAGCTGCTAGTCTCACAGTGACACTGAGGGATAAGGAGGGAGGCTGGAGGGAGCCAAACTACTGACAATCTCCAGACCTGATTAAATCGCCAAGTTGCTCAATAGCAATTGTCCCTGGCTGGGAGTGATTCACCCCTCCCCTCCCCCACTTGAGTCTGGGCCCCAGAGCCATTTCCCAACCCTGCAAACATTCCACAGGAGGAGTGGGTGCTGGGTCCACTGGGGGCCTTGCAAGGCCTGCTCCATAGTGACGGGTGGGGTGGGGAGCCAGCTGCTGGGTGCCCCTGTGCCTCTGGGTTGTGCTGCTCCCTTGTTCAACCAGCTGAGGGTCAGGATTATAAGGAGCTCCCCCTGACTGAGCTGCTGGGGAAGTGGTCAGGGAGCAGTGGGGCTCTATAAATAATGGGGATCCCTGGAAAGGCCTCACTCCCATCTGGCACCAGGGCAGGGACCAGCAAATGCTGATTATTTCCTTCCCAGCAGGCCCCCTTGGAGCCTCTCCTTGCAGAATGGCTGGGGGAGCTGAAATAAAACCTTCCCTGCCCCACCACCACTTCCTGCTCCCAGGGTGGGGCCTGTGAGTGAGGCCTGCCATGGACACTGGGGCGGGGTTGCTTGGATAGGAAATGCCCTGCAAGGGTGAGAAGTTGCTGTCCAGGAAGTGCTGGTGCAGTGTCATGGTGGGGGCTGTTGGCTAAGCCCTGCCTCTGGGCTGGGGGGGGAGGGGGCTGGCCTGGCAGGATCGTTTATTGGGGCTTGTCTGTTCAGATCCCAGCCAGAGGCAGTTCCCCGTTTAATCTAGAGAGTGGTGGCTGTTGTCCTGTCCACTGTGTCCAGCATGGGCCAAAAGTCCCTGCAAGGACCAGCTCAGCTGGTGCTTGCATGCCCTCTCCCCATGACTCTGCTAGAGCTGCCCTGCAGGCATGGATGGGTACCCAGGCTTGGCACATCAAATGCTGCTGTTTGCTCCCTCCAGGAGTGTCAGCAGAACTGCCCATGTTCACATCCCTGCAGGGGCCTGCCCAGCACCACCAGCTGCCCTCCCTACAGTCCAGCCTTCTCCTCAGCTCCTGGGCATGGCCCCCTCTGTCTCCATCTTGCCCATGTGCTGCGGATGCCTGGGTCCTGTGTTGAAGGCCAGCAGCTGCTCCATTTGCAGCCTGCACCTGGGGCAGAGCTTGCGACTTCCCTCACTCCCATGTTGAGGCAGGAATCCTAAGTCTCTCCTGGCCAGGAGAACCCTTGGCTGAGTGCAGCATTGAATGGCACCATGTGCAGTCTCCCTCTGCTCCTAGCAGCTGTCACTGCCTGGCCAAGCAACACTCCCCTGCTCCAGGTGGTGATGACACTGGCAGCCCTTGCAGAGGCGATGAGGTTTCCTGGCTGAGAACTCCAGCCCAGGCCTCACCCAGAGGTGCAAGCATGAGTCAGCAGTGGTGGGAGGTGGAGCAATGGGGTGGATTGTATCAGAGTTGCAGCTCATTCAGCCCTCTCCTTCCCCAAAAGCCTGGTCCCAGCTGAGACACTAGCCTGCCCCCAGCAGGCCTGGGCAGAGGGAGCAGAACAAGTGGAATTGAGATTAGGGTGACCAGATGTCCCGATTTTTATAGGGACAGTCCTATTTTGGGTCTTTTTCTTATATAGGCTCCTATTACCCCCCCCCCACCCCCTGTCCTGATTTTTCACATTTGCTGTGTGGTCACCCTAATTGAGATTGACCATCCCAGCAAGTAGGGAGGGGGGCAGCACCTATCCCCTTACATGGGGTGTCAGCTGAGAGTCAGTGAAGGGCTGGACTGGCAGTCCCAGCCAGAGGCTTTGCCCTGGCCTGGCTGCATCTGTCCTGGGGCCCTGGTTCCCCGTAAGGCTCCGTATAGCAGCCTGTGGGGCTGGGCAGCTCCCCTGCCCCTGCAGAACAGCTGCTGGGCTCCTCAGGCAGCTTGGGGCTGGGCTGAGGCCCTGGCGCGTCCTGCTTGGCCCCGGCACATAGCTGCATTCCAGAGATTAGGGCTGGAATGTGCCTGGACGGCAGGGCTGTTGACTTTCCTGATACGGCACCCAGTGTATGGGGTGGGTGGGAGAGACTGGCTCTAGGACAGGCACTTTCCCACCATCTGGAGAGAGCCTGGTCCCAGCCGCAGCCAAGGCAGCAGCAGCTTTTTACAATCCTGACCCACCATGTTCTCGTCTCCTCTCCTCTCCTGCCCCAAAATCCAACTGCCCTGACCGTGCAGAGTGGGCTTCCCCCCAGGGAGGGGGTTTGGGTGGCGTGGGGAGGGGCTGACATGCTGAATCTGAATGCCCCTGACCAGAGCTGACCCTACAGTGCCCCAAAAGCTGAAGGGATCCAGTCTTGGAATAGCAGAAGCAGGCACTGGGTGTGGGGAGGGGGAAGCCATGTCTGGAGCCATCCCCACCACACAGCATATGAAGTCTGACCATCCCTCAAAGGAAATTCCAGCAGAGCTTCCTTCCCCTGGGGTAAGGGCCTTCCGAGAAGGCAGCCCTGGGCTGGGGGAGGGGCTACACTGTGTGAGGGAGCACATCCCTCTGCCCTGCACCTTGCCAGAAGGCAGAAAGTCTCCAATCAACACCCCTGACAGTCAGCTCTAGGGTGGGGCCTCCCTGGGGCTGGGAAATGCTGCTGTACACTGGATCAGCAGCCCAGGGAACTGTAGGAGAGCCTCCTTCTTGCTACTGGTGCTGTGGGGAGCTGGCTGCTGGGAGTGTCTTTGGAGAGACCCTGTTGGGCTGGTGCTGGGCACTGGGGGGTGCTCAGTGACCCACCGCAGTGCTGTGATGGGGTCCAGCAAAGGCTGGGGGTCCTCTGTGGGCAGTGTGACGGGTGGGTGGCTCCATGGAGTGTTTCTCTGTGTGCAGTGATTGGTCTGTGGGTGGAACCTGGGTGCTGGGCTTCCCTCTGCAGGCTCAGACCGCTCCCAATCTGACTAAATGCAGGATTGGCTGTGGGTGGGTTGGCCCCAGCTCTTATTGCTGTCTGCTCCCAGCCAGGGGATGTATGGGGCTCCCTCTATCTGGAAGGTCCACCAGGTCATGGTGTGTGCCCCTTGCAGACCCTGGGGAAGGGGGACACAACCTGGCAGCAGCACTTGCATTGGGGCTCAGAGCTGCAGGGGAGGGAGGAGCGCTGCTGTGCTCTGCCCTCTGGAGAGAACAGGGTGTGGGGGTGCATGCAGGATGCTGTGCTGGGGACTAGGCTCAAGAGCTCAATCAGCTGAGCACAGGATCTCCTCCCTGCTGGCTTGATGAAGTCTTGAGCTGGATGGGAGATGCTCAGCACCGCAATCACAGGCCCAGGGCTCTCCTCCCCACCAGGAAATGGGCCTAGAGCATGTGCGCCTCTGCTGGGAGTGGACAGGGCTTTCCGGCTGTACCTGTGCAGAGTGGTGCAAATGCAGATCCTGCCTGGCCTGGCCTGGGTGCCCACTGCTTGTGGAGCTGGCTTGCCGGGAGGATGCTGCAACTCCTCTGACCAGCCCCAGCACATGCTGCTCCTGCTCTGGGGAGACCTAGCTTTGGGACTGCAGAACAGAGCTGCCTCCTGCAAGCAGGGGAGGTCTCTGTCCCTGGCCTTTGGCAGGCGTGCCCCACTGTAGTAGAGACCCCCAAACTCAGTGGGGGGGAATGTTCTCTGGGCAGCCTCTAATCCACAGCCAGCCAGGATCAACTCTGCCCTGGGATGCCCAACAGTGGCCAAAGGGGCTGGGCCCTTGGTGCCAGTTGAGTCTGGCTGATGGCTCCTGGCTCCCCCAGCCTGTGCTGCCATGTCATGGCTCAGACTGTAGAGGGCACCTCACTCACCTGCCCTGTCTGTGTTGGCCCTGCAGACACTGCACCGTTGCCATGGCAAACAGGGGACCAGCCTACGGACTCAGCTGGGAGGTTCAGCAGAGGATCGACAAGCAGTACGATCCAGAGCTGGAGCAGATCCTCACCCAGTGGATCCTGGCGCAGTGTGGGGGCATCCAGCCGCCTGAGCCTGGGAAAGAGAAATTCCAGGAGTGGTTGAAAGATGGCACAGTAAGTATCACTGGGGTTGGAGGATCCCCCGTGTGCCCCAGCAGCTTGGGCTTTCTCACATGAGCCAGGGTGTCCCTTCCCCTCCAGAGAGCTGGAGCCCCAGGCAATTCCCCCTCCTTGATGGGGCAGTGAGATACAAGCATCCTCCAGGGTCTCTGTGGGGGCAGCACAGCTTTATAAACCAGAGGCACCAGGTCCTCCCTACTGCCCCTTGAGCCTCCTCCAGCAGGGCTGGAGCACTCCAGGGCACACGCTGGCTATGCTGAGCTAACGAGGGGTGACTCTGCCCTGAAGTAACTCCTGCAGATGGTCCTGTCCCCAGATACAGGGTGCTGTGGAGACTGCTATCGAGACTAGCCTAGAACACTGGCTGAGTCCTGGGTTTATCCTTGTCCTTCCTGCCCAGGTGCTCGGCAAACTCATCAACAGCCTCTACCCAAAGGGCCAGGGGCCTGTCGCCAACACTGATCCCTCAAACAAGGCCTTCAAGCAGATGGAACAGATCTCCCAGTTCCTGCGGGCTGCTGAGCAGTATGGCATTGCACCCACTGACATCTTCCAGACTGTGGACCTCTGGGAAGGTAGGGAGAGCTGGGGGGGGAAGGGTTGGCCTGGCACATAACTGCCCTGGCTCATGTGGTAGGCTTAACCCCTAGCATGGGGATGAGCAGGGAACCTCTGAGTTAGAAGCTCCACATGAGCAGCCTGCTCTAGATCCAGCCCTTGTGCTGTGCAGAAATCCAAACTCACACCCTTCATGGGGTCTGGCTTCATCAGCAGAAGGCTGCCTCCCCAGGTTCTGCTTATCCTGGGGATCTTCCTCAGGGTGACTCAGCCCATGCCCTAGATCTTCTCCCACCTCCCTTGTATCTGGGTGGGGCAGTGGGTCTCCTGCCTCTCTGAGTTAGCAGAGCTCATTTGACCCTTTCCCAGCAAGTTCCACACCTGCTAGCGGGGGTCAGCAGATGCTTCTGCCGAATGCAGCCAGCCTGGCACATCCAAAGGCTGTGCTTGGACCCCGGAGAGGGGGATGGTATTGCCACCATTCTCTAGAATGGCTCCTTATCTTGAATCCTGGCCAGGGCTCTACACGTGGGCCAGAGAGCTTGGGGTTTGAGATGAGCAGCAGGCCCCACTGGCAGGTAGGGTTGGGTTACTGACCCCCTCCAAGTGCTGCCTGGGCTCGCTGTAGAGGCTGGGCTCTGTGCTGAATACACCTAGGTCAGACTGCAGCACGTCACTCACAGGCTCTCTGCCTTGCCAGGAAAGAACATGGCCTGTGTGCAGAGGACCCTGATGAACCTGGGGGGCTTGGCTGTCACAAAACAAGATGGGTTGTTTGTTGGAGACCCCAACTGGTTCCCCAAGTAAGTGGCTCTTGAACTTCTGAGAGTAACAGAAAACCAGCCCCTCAGCCCAAAGTGGTGGGTGGTCAGGCCAAGTGGGCATGGCCCAGCCCTGGGTGCAGTCAGGTTTGGGTCTCCCTGTCTCTAGCTGACTTGGAGCCACTGGAAGTGGAGCTGGGCAGCTTCGCTGGGCAGGAGCTGCCTCTCCCAGCAGGAGGACTTGAAATGATGCAAGCACCTCCCAGTGCTCTGCTGCCCCCTCTCCCCCAGCCTGCAAGAGGGACTCTGGGGCTCAGTCTGTGACTGGCTTGGGGACTTGGCTACACGGAAGCAAAGTGACTTAGGTCTCTGTCACTCTACAGAGGGACAGGATGTCAGCTCATCCAGCCTGACTGTCCTGGAAGGTCCTGTGGTGTAGCCAATACAATGAAGGCAGAGCTGTCACTGGGCCTCACTCAGCTTCCCTTCCACAGTGCAGTGTGGGCCACTCCTCTTCAATGCTGCCTAGCCATTAGGTGCCACCCAGGTGCTTTCCCTGTGACCTCTCCGGTCTGACTCATGTTTTCCTCACCCCCAGGAAATCCCAGGAGAACCGCCGTGACTTCTCTAAAGACAAGCTGAAGGAGGGTCAGAATGTGATTGGGCTGCAGATGGGCACCAACCGGGGTGCATCGCAAGCGGGCATGACAGGCTATGGGATGCCACGCCAGATCCTCTGATCAGCCCAGCTTGGCAGCACTCCCTCTCCACCATCCCTTCCCCCTCCTCTCTAGGGTTTAATATATTTGTCTACAGTCTAGAAAATTGGGGAGTGGTGCCTTGAACACCCCCCCCTGCAAACCGCCACAGTGAAACCTGCCAGGGCCTCGTGCCCTGAAAGTCTGCATTCAAAGCTCCACATCCCAGCACCTTGGGGGGCCTAGCACCCAGTGTGCAACACTGGGGACAAGACCCAGAACTCCCTCAAACTGTTACACCCTAGTTCTGTAGGGACCAAACTCCATTTCCATACAGACCAAATGACTGTCTAGACTGACATTGGGACCAATCAAGGCTGCCCCCTCCCACCCTTCCATCAAAGCCAAGTGCCAAAGCCATGGCTGCTAGCTGCTAGCCAGATCTCTCCTCCCTGGGGCTTGGGGCTTTGTCTGAAGCAGCAAACCCACTTCTTGCATTCCAGATACCCAGGCCAGTGGCTCTTGCTGATCTGTCAATAGTCTTAGGACCAAAAATCTCCCTTGCAGGGCTCGGTCTAGCTGTTCAGCTGTAAGACCTGCTAGCAAGTGTCTTGTGTCTAATCCTGCGCTTGTGCTGCAGAGCTTTCTGTATTGTCTCTGAGTAACTCTCCTGTGCTAGTAACGAAACATGTAACATGATGTTCCAGGCTCCAGTAGCTGGGATGGAGGCAGAATGCTGCCCAGCTGGGCCTGTGAAGAAAGGGCTGCAATACCCTGCCCTGTCGCCCCTGGCACTTGGGACAGGGCATTGTCAGCCAGCTGATGGTCTGCCCTCAAGGTTAGGAGCAGCTGTGTGCTGGGCTCTCACCATGGGTGGAGGAGCTAGGAAGTGCATTGCACCTGGAGCTAGCCCCACTGTTACAACAGCATTGCTCCTGGCTGACTTGTGGCTTGACCCTAGCTGGTCCAGCAGTGCTGCATGGCCAGCTCTGGAGCTAGGCCGTAGCTGTCACCTGTGCTCTGATGACTCTGACTGTGGAATGTATCTCTGAGGTCACCAATCAGAATAAAGGTCACCCAAATCTTGTTTATAACCCTGAGTCCTTGTGTGTGATGGGAAGCCCAGCACAAAGTGGGGAGGGGCACTGGGCAGCTCACGCAGGGTTGGCTCAGCTGGCGATTCTCACGGATGCTGTTGGGGCAGCAGAGTGAAATGACAGTGCAAGTGAACAGCCACCCCTGCACAACCTGCAGGAAAGGGGAGCACAGAAAGGGATAGTGCCTGGGCTGTGTTCAGGCTCAGGTCCTTCTGTGCTGGAGGGAGCATGAGTTGGTGGAGACTAGCTGGCTGCTCCTATTGGCCCAACTTCCCCTGTCTGGGATGGCACCAGAGGCCCCCTGAAAGGGAGTGAGGCCAGACCTTCACTGGTGGGAGTGGCTTGCTGGCACTAGGCCCTTACCCCAGCTGGGCCTTCCCTCCTGTACTGAGGGGCAATCCACAAAGGATCAGGCATGTCCATGCAGAACAGCCTGTGCCTTTAAGCAGCTGGACCGAGTGGGTAGGCTGGCGGGTCAGGGGTGGGCCCTCTGCCTTGGCTGTGCCATGGCCTGTGACCTCTCTAACAGGATGAAATGGGCAAAGGAGGCAATGGGGTAATTACCTGAGCATGCTGTAGGAGCTGCAAGCAGCAGCCTGTTGCCCAATCACTGTTACAATAATGGCCAGACAGCAGCAAGCTGAGCATAGTTTGTGTTGCTCATTCCCTTCCAGGACTCTGGGAATCCAGAAATCAGGGCCCCTAGTTTTGGAAGCCCCTAGTGGGGGGCCCCTGGATAATGAGGTAGCTCCTGACAGGAGTCACCCCCTCCTCAGCCTGCTGGCACAGGGTCCCCTGAAGCCACAGGGCTGGGGGGCAGGGTGATTGTAGGCTCCCTGAAGTGGCAGGATGCTCTTGGTGGTAGAATGGGTGTCTGGCTGTAGTCCTTGGACTTCTCATGGGCTGTTCATCTGGGTGGGTTGCTCAGCACCAGGTGTGGAAACTAGCTGTGGTGGGGCATCAGCTCTGCTCCCAAAGTACCTGGAGCTGTTTCTGCTTCTCCCCTCTGGGCTGCTTTGACCTAGGGGTGCTAGGTGGCCCATCTACACAGGCACATCTACTGTCACTGGGTCTCATTGACCTTTACAGTGGGCAGCTGGCTTAGGAGCAGCCAGTCACCTGAGGCCCTGGCAGTGTGTGGCAGGCTCTTCTGCCCTTGGGTCACTTGCTCCCTGGTGTTTGGGGGTTGCCCAGCTGTGAGAGAAGCTGCAGAGTTAATGCTGCTGCAGTCAGGATGGGCTGCTCAGAGCAGAAGCCAGTAGGCCCACCTTGGGCAGTAGAGCTGGTTGTTCTGGCTCTACTTTGGAGCTGGGAGCAGCCCGCTCTGCACTGCTGAAAGCAGCAGTTTGGGCTCGAGTAGAGTGGAATCTGGTTCACTAGTTAATGTCCTAGCCAGGGCAGCAGGAAATGTAGCGCCTCCCAGCTCTGCACATCTTGTCTGTCTGTACAATGGAGGCGAGAGTGACCCTGGCAAGGGCCTGGCCCAGCATGGGCAGGGCTCTGCTCGGAAGGGCAGCCCCAGCCATTGTTGGGGAGCGGAAGGTTAATGATATTAGCAGAACTGCTGCCCACACCCCAGCTCTGGTGGGAACAAGGCTTGCATTGTAGCCAGGGCAGGCCCAGCTCCCTGCCAAGAGCCTGCTTCAATCAGTGCATGTACTGCCTGGAGCTGAGTGCTGCAACAGCACCAGCAGGGCTGTCTCTCCCGGCACCTGTCTGGGAGCCCAGAGTTCCTAGCAGTTGGTGAGAACAAACTGGGCCCACACAGGCTCTTAACCCTACCCCAGGCAGGCAGCCCCTTGGCCCTACTCAGCCACAGCCAGTGGAGCCAGCCCCCACCTACCCACTATGGCTCAGGCTTCCCAAAAGACAGGTGGGTGCTGGGCCTCACCCCAACCATGGTGTAGTGTACTGAGCACTGTGTGGGAATTGCAAGCTATCACTTTACGACTGGGGTGGTGGGGGCACCTGGTCCTGCTTGCAGGCTCAGGAGCAGAGTCAGTCTAAAAAGAGTTAACTTGAAGCAAGTTGTGCCTCACTGCCTTCCATCCTCTGATGAACAGGAGTGGGTACCAGGGGGACCCTGGCCCAAGCTGGCAGCCTGGGTTCTCGGTCTTCTACAGGCTGGGTGTGGAGGTCTGAATTCTAGGAAGCAAAGTGGTTTACAAAGTTGCACCACTCCCAGAAAAGCATTTACCTTGATCCAATCTGTCTGCATGTGTGCTGCACCATAACACTAGGCAGCCCCTGGCCCTGCCCCCACCCAGCCATAGCCAGTCCAGGAGTTCCAGCTGGAACACCCCGATCCATCAGCCAGGCACAGTGAACACACCAACTCCCATGGGACATGCTATGGGCACACACCCCGCTCCCCTGAGAGTGGGCAGGCTGGCCCATGCTCAGACACACTGGGCACATTCTGGGGCCTTTACAAGCAGCAGTGAACATGCCTTCGACACCCTGGAGTGCAGGCACACCACCCCCTGAGGTGCTGCAGTGGCCACATCTAGAGGGGATCCCAAGTCAAGCTGGCTATGTGCCCCTCACCATACACCTGTGTTCCAGTTTCCTGGATCTGGGAAAAGCACAGCCCAAGGGGCAAGTGCACCCTCCCAGCGTCAGCCCCTCCAGTCACTGCACCCTCCTGCTGGCACACTTTGTGCTAATTGTAGATTCTGATACCAAAGGCATTTGCAGCTCTCTCAAACCACAGGCTCAGGCTGAACATGGAACCACCTCTCAGAACAAATATTTACTCTCTGTTGCTGCCGTGTTGCCTTAACAACTGACCAGCCTGGGCCGGGATCCCTGCAGCCATCAGCCAAAATTTGCTTGAGCAAGAGCCCCTGCTGGAAGGCTCTCTCTGTAGGGGCCCGGGCAAGGCCACCCCTAGGACTGGTGTAGCCTGGCCCTAGGGCATGGTGCTGAGGAAGAGGCCAGCCATGGAGAAGGCCTGCTGTGGGTCAGCACTGTTAAACCACTACACTCTGGCCACAGCGGCTGTGGCCTGGCAATCAGCATCACCTGCACCAGGCAGGCCTGTCGCTGAGCTGTGGGTCAGGCAGGATGTTCGCATGCTGGCCTGATGCCCTGCTCCTGTTGTCATCATATCAGTGCCAATGGCATGCAAAGCACCATCCTGCTGACTTGGCAGTGCTTTGCATGACTGAATACCTGCACACGGTGTGGGTGGAGGGCCCAATGGGAGCAGGGGTGTGGCCCAGGGGGTGGGGAGGAGGTCAGCCCCAGGCCCCATTGTGAGATGCAGGGGAGTAGAGAGCCAGGCCTGGGGGTGGGGCAGCTCCTCCCCTCACTTTAGTCTTGACTCCAGGGACTCGTGTGCCAATAGGGTGACCAGAGAGCAAGGGTGAAAAATTGGGACCTATATAAGACAAAGCTCTGAATATCAGGACTGTCCGTATAAAATCGGGACATTTGGTCACTCTGTGTGCCAACATGGGGCTTTTGCTGCAGCGTCTGGGCTGGCAGACTGCACCCGCTGCATGTGTGAGTGCGTGCTCGGGGGGGCAGGCTCAGACACAGCCCTATGCTGCAGCAGACAAGGGTGATGGCAAGGGGCGAGGCAGGGTTTGTCCTGTTTTTATAACTTTGAACCCAGCACCATTGGACCGGGCCGGCCTCTGGTGTGGATGCAGCTGTCCTGCAGTGAAGGGCCATGTGCTGGTGCTATTCCTCTGCAGCAGACGCTCGGCCAGTAGAAGGCCCCTTTAGCCTAGTCTAACTAAGTCCACATGGGGGCTGGGCCGATTTCACTCAGTAACACTCACACCCCACCCACCATCATGCCATCCCTATGGAACCAGAACCGGGGTGCGGGCCTGTCCTGAGACTGATGGACCCTTGCTCCAGCCCTGGAGAGGGGGCAGAGAGCTGGGATGAGGGGTGATGGTGGAAGGGAACAGAAACCTGCAGGGTCACAGCAACAGGACAGGCACAAAGCTGACCCCCTCCTTACAGGCTCCCCTGGCTGAAGTGAGACCCCCCCCCCAACTCCAGAACAGCTGACAGGAAGACTGTAGGGCTGGGGGGGGGCAGGCCATGGGACAGCATGAACAACACAGGGAGGGGGAGCGTGAGTACAGGGCAGGGTGTTTGCACTCAGGAGGTGTGTGTGTGTGTATGGTGGGTGTCAGGGTGTGTCTGTTTGCTCTACTGTCATTGGTGCATGTCAGCTCACCTATGCACACTGGCCAGACAAGGAGACCAGCTCCTAATCCTGTCTAGAGAGCCACTGGTGTGAACCAACATTCGGGCTGGGTGTGAGGCCGGGAGCAGCGCAAGGAGGTGACACAATATCCCAGTGAGTCATTTCCCTTCATTCGCGTAGTGGAAAATCATTGTCAAGGGGCTGTGTCCGGGGCGGGCCCTCAGATCAGAGGCACTTGAGCATATCAGAGCGAATGAGACATTCCCAGTGCAGAATGTGGGGGTGGGGAGCCGAGGGAGGATATAAAAGGACACAGCTCCAGCTTATATGTGTGTGCTCATGTGCATACACACCGTGACCCAGCATTCTCCCAAGGACCCTGGGAAAGGGCTGGGCCTCCGGCCCCAGGGAGAAGAGGGGCTGATATTTCCACCTGCATAGGGCTGTCAGGTTTCCTCATCCCCTGCAGTCAAGAACCAGCTCTGCCTCTTGGCAAGGGGCAGTGGGACGAGCCCCTGCTCTCAGTTGTGCTGGATCTGGTGTTACCCTGCGGTCCCCCTGGCTACCTCTACACTGCAATAAAAGACCCACTGCAAGGCTGCAGCTGGCCCGGATCAGCTGACTCAGGCCTGCAGGGCTATAACATTGCAGTGAGGCTGTCTGGGACCCATGGTGGGGGAGGGTCTCAGAGCCCAGGAGTTTGCCCAATAGCTGGTCTCAGACCAGGAGACACAAGGAATACCCCCTTGCTCTGGGGTGAACATGCCTGACTGCTTGCTGACAGGGGAGGGGAGTCTCATGTTGGGGCACTTTGCAAGAAGGTGAAGGAGATGGGATGGAATCAGCCTCTTGTGGGGAGAGCTCAGCCTGTTTATCCCCAGCATTTGAAGGGTTAACAGTGCACCCTGTTCCCTCCTGAGAGCTGGCTGTCAGCACAGGGGCTCTGGAGCACTCAGCCAGAGCACAGAAGCCAGGGTCCCAAGTCACCCATCGCTAGGTACCTGCCCCTCATGCCTGTGATACGTTCAAGGAGGCAGACACCAGCTAAGGCCATGCAAGACCCAAGGAGTTAAAGAGAGACCGGGCAGCTCTGTCTGGGTCAGTCAGGACCCTATGATCCAATTGTTCGGGAAGATCCTCCACTTCCCCTTGGAACAAAAACTCCATGTTGTTTTCAACCTGCTTCTAGGGCGTGAGCTTCATAAGACTCTCCAGAACCAAATGCCATGGCCCTGCCCCAACCCAGAGCATTGCACCCCATCCCCCCAGGAGCCAGGGAACCTTGACCATGGGCATTTATGAGGCATCACCCAGGAACTGAATTCCCTAGCCTGGGAATAGAAATTGTACGGCGGGCCATGAATGCTGACAAAATTGAGGTTGGAGTGTGTGTGTGGGGGTGAGGGCTCTGGGGGTGAGGAGTTTGGGGTGTAGGAGGGTGCTCTGGGCTGGGACTGAGGGGTTTTGGAGGGTGGGAGGGGGATCAGGGCTGGGGTAGGGGGTTGAGGTGTGGGAAGGGGTGCGGTCTCTGGGGTGGGGCCAGAAATGAGGAGTTCAGGGTGCGGGAGGGGGCTCCGGGCTGGGGAAAAGGGTGCAGGGGGGTGCAGGCTCTGGGGATGAGGAGTTTGGGGTGCAGGAGGGTGCTCCGGGATTGAGGGGTTCGGAGGGCAGGAGGGGGATCAGGCTGGGGCAGGAGGTTAGGGCGCAGGGGGAGGCTCAGGGGTGCAGGCTCAGGGCGGCACTTACCTCAAGCGGCTCCCAGAAGCAGCGGCATGTCCCTTCTCTGGCTCCTACGTGGAGGCACGGCCAGGTGGCTCTGCACGCTGCCCCGTCCGCAGACATCGCCCCTGCAGCTCCCATTGACCGTGGTTCCCAGTCAATGGGAGCTGTGAGGGCAGCGTTTGGGGTAGGGGCAGTGTGCAGAGTGGAGCCCCCTGGCTGCCCCTATGTGCATGAGCCGGAGGGGGGGCCATGCTGCTGCTTCCTTGAGCCACATGGAGCAGCCCTCGACCCTGCTGAAGCGGGGCAAGCCCCAGACCCCGCTCCCCAGCGGAAGCTCGAGGGCCGGATTAAAACGGCTGGAGGGGCCCATAGTTTGCCCACCCCTGCCCTAGCCTCTGCACTTTTCATAGATACTAAGGCCAGAAGGGACCATTGTGGCCTCCTGGATACCACAGGCCATAGGAGTTCCCCAGAATAATTCCCGGAGCAGAGCTTTTAGAAGAACATCCAATCTTGATTGAAAAGTTTGTCAGTGATGGAGAATACACCATGACCCTTGGTAAGTTGTTCCAATGGTTAATTAGTCTCAGTTAAAAATGTACATCTTAGTTCCAGTCTGAATTTGTATAGCTTCCACTTCCAGCCATTGGGTTGTGTTAGACCAGGGGTGAGCAAACTTTTTGACCTGAGGGCCACATCTGGGTATGGAAATTGTATGGCGGGCCATGAATGCTCATGAAATTGGGGGTTGGGGTGCAGAAGGGGGTGAGGGCTCTCGCTGGAGGTGTGGGCTCTGGGGTGGGTCCAGAAATGAGGAGTTCAGTGTGCGGGAAGGGACTCCAGGGTGGGGCAAGGGGTTGGGGTATGAGGGGGTGGGTGAGGGCTCTGGCTTGGGGTGTGGGCTCTGGAGTGGGGCTGCGGATGAGGTTTGCGCTGCAGGAGGGGGCTCTGGGCTGGGACCAAGGGGTTCAGAGGGCAGGAGGGGGATCAGGGCTGGGGCAGGGGATTGGGGCGTGGGAGGGGGTCAGGGGTGCAGGCTGCACTTACCTCAAGCAGCTCCCAGAAGCAGCGGCATGTCCCCACTCCGGCTCCTACGTGGAGGCGCAACCAAGCAGCTCTACATACTACCCGGTCCACAGGCACCACCCCTGCAGCTCCCATTGGCCGTGGTTCCTGACCAATGAGAGCTGCAGGGGTGGCACTTGGGGTGGAGGCAGTGTGAGGAGCCCCTTGGCTGCCCCTACATGTAGGAGCCAGAGGGGGGACATGCCACTGCTTCCAGGAGCCGCGCGGAGACACACTACACGTGGAGTGGGGCAAGCCCTCAACCCTGCTTCCCGGCAGGAGCTTGAGGACCAGAATAAAATGTTTGAAGGGATGGATGCGGCCCCTGGGCCGTAGTTTGCCCATCCCTGTGTTACACCTTTTTTGGCTAGACTGAAGCCCAGTGTCAGTCCCCATGTAGGTTCTTACAGATTGTAACCAAGTCACCCCAGAACCTTCTTCTTGTTAATTAAGCAGTTGAGCTGGGAGTGGAGCCAGGGCTGCACGTGCTGGAGAATGGGGATTTCCAGCCCAGCAGCAGGACACTCCCTCATGATAGCCGCAGCCCTACTCCATCAGCCAGACCCTGTCACAGACCAGAACAGCTCACTTAGGGGGTTGGGATGTAGCAATCAGGACAGAAGTTAGCAGCAGCAAGGCCCCAGCGCAGCTGTTTCATGCAAGGAGGATGAAGTCTGTTCCAGGCAGGCCCTGTCCACACTGGGAATACACGATCTAGGCTCCTTCCTCTCTTACCTCTGGCCACTTCCCTGCCCCTGAGAGGAAAGGCAGGCGTGGAAAGTGTGGGGAGCTCTCTGCAAGGTGGGTCTGAGTAGGGGTGCTGCTAAGCTCTCTGTAACCTAGCACAGGTAGTGCTGACATCTCTGCAGGCCTGGCAGGACAGAGGGAATGCAGCTTGAGGGCCCCATATTCTTCTCCCTGAAGGGGAGGTGTGGGGTGTGTGTGATTTGAACCCAGACAAGGAACTTAATCACAAGACCATCCTCTCTCCTTAGGCACATGAACTCTCCAGGATTCAGATCCTACTCTGCCATCCTCTCCTTCCTTTCTAGATATTTGTTTGGATTCCTGAAGCCTTTAGGGTTCAGGTGCTGGCTCCCTCATACCCATCTCCCTCTCCCCCAATATGCCAGCAAGACCCAGCAGTGATACCATCTGCATGGGTAAGATCAGTGGAGGCACTTGGGCTAACAGCCCCCAGGTGTAGATGCAAGGATTTGGGGATTAAGCATTCTTGGAGTGCCTGCTCTCCAGGGCCAGATGAACTTTTTGTGGGCCCCCATGGGGAACGATTGTATAAGACAGCAGAGCGACACAGGAGTTGTCTTTCATACAGCGGCACAGGTTTTATTTACAATATTTACAAGTTTAAGTTGCAGATGGAGGTGGCTGCCACTAGGGCTCCAGCCATGGTAGCCCTAGAGCAGCGGTTCTCAAACTGTGGGTCAGGATCCCAAAGTGGGTTGCGACCCTGTTTAATGGGGTTGCCAGGGCTGGCATTAGACTTGCTGGGGCCCGGGGCTGAAGCCAAAGTCCAAGTCCCACGGCCCAGAATGGAAGCTGAAGCCAGAAGGATTTGGCCCTGGGTGGTGGGGCTCAGGATAGAGCCCCCCTGCCCAGGGCTGACACCCTCAAGCTTTGCCCCCTACCCTGCAGGGCGGTGGGGCTCGGGCTTCAGCCCTGCTACCCAGAGTGACAGTGCTCAGGCTTCAGTCCCCCTTCCCGGCATAGGCGCCGACTTCCCCTTTGCCCGGTGGGTGCTCGACCGCCTCCCCCCCGCCCCTGACCTGTCTCTTCCCATCCCACCCCCATTTCACCCCCTCCCCTAAGTCCTCCCCCCTGCCCCACCTCTTCTCTGCCTCCTCCCCTGAGCGCAGCACATCGCCGCTTCTCTCCCTCCCTCCCGGAAAGTCCAAAGCGCCGCCAAACAGCTGTTAGGTGGCAGAGCGGCAGGAAGCGCCGGGAGGGAGGGGAGGAGCGGGGACGTGGCGCACTTGGGGGAGGAGGAGGCGAGGAGGGGTTGGGGGGAGCTTGGCTGCCGGTGGGTGTTAAGCACCCACTAATTTTTCCCCATGTGTGCTCCAGCCCCGGAGCACCCACGGAGTCGGCGCCTATGCTTCCCAGGGTCCTGCAGTAATTTTTGTTGTCAGAAGGGGGGGGTCGCAGTGCAAAGAAGTTTGAGAACCCCGGCCCTAGAGCAAAAAGCGCACGCACAAGTGTACATCAAATCCATTATAAAAGAAAAAAATACAAAATAAAACACAGTGGGTAACAAAAGCCAAAGCAGCGAGTGGGCGGGGGCCATGCAATCTGCGCACAGGCGACACAGAGGAGCCCAGCCGTCTGCAGAGCAGCCAGAAAACCCTGACTTGGGCCTGCTGAGCCACTGGGGGGGGTACGAGCCACTGGGGGGAGAGAGGGCCAGACAAACCGCACCACCTCCCGCTCGCTGCCTCTGGTGTGGCAGAGCCGTTGTGCTCCCGAGCCCTTCAGTCGGTGTGAGGCACTGACATGCTCCATCTTCAGCTGAGGGACAGACAGACAGACATCCCCTGGCTCCCCCCCAGCCTCTCCCCTGCTGCCCTCACCACACATCTGATCCAACCGTCCCTTCCTACCCCCCAGCCTCAGGGAGAGCTGTGAGTAGTCAGGGGAGGGATTACGGGCCCCTTCCTGAGTGTGGGCCCAGTGCCACGGCACTCTTGTTAACCTGGTATTGCTGCTCTCCCAGGAAACCTGTGTTTGCCACCCTTCAGCTCTTGCTGTAGCTCTCTATACAGGCTCTCACCTCACGGAATGGCTGGGGTGGGAGAGAATCCACAACCCTCTTCTCAACCACTGAGGTGAAGGGGAATCTCCTGTAGGAGCCACCCATTCTAGCCTCTCTTCTCAAATGGACACACATTTTCAAATCTGTCCTGCAGGAGGCAGCATTGCATGCAGCCTATGGAGCCCTCAGGGAGCAGCCAGGCATCTTGGTAACCAAAGCTGCTCAGAGGCTGTTTCTTGCCAGGGCTCTTGCACTCTGGAAGTTAATTTCACAGCCCGAAATGCCTGAGGCGCAGGGGCCCGGTTCCACACCACACCCACAACGTGGGGATGCAGTTCAGCCCTGTGCAGGAGGGGTTAGAAGGCCAGAAGAACCGTCGTAGGATCCATGCCAGGGTCTTCTCTACCCCCAAAGCCCACCCAAAAGATGACTATGGGCAAGACTTAATACAGCGTTCTGGTGTTTTTGAGGTACTAGGATCTGCTGTACCTTTTGCCCCTGTACTGGTGCAACCCGGTGTAAGAGATCCTTCTTCATTATGAAGTAGGGTCCTGGTCCCTGGGTTTTCCCTTCCACGGGGACCCCATCTATTTCGGTCACCTCCTTCTTAATGTTGTCGTACCTTGGGTCTTCTGTCTGGTCCCATCCAAAATTTCCTCTCCCGGGGCTAATCTGCCTGAGAACTAGGGGCCCAGTTTCTGTTGCCTCTACTGGTTCAGAGGCGTTAGGGTGTGGGTCAGACTCGGGTGCTTCTCCCTCCTGGGCGGCCTCCTTTTCAGCTGCTCGGGTCCGCCTACCTACGAGAGCGACCGCCTGGCTTTGGGTCAGTATTCGGATTCCCAAGGCCTTAGCTGCCCTTCTTTCCTTTTTCGTCTTTCTACCCTGTCTGGGAGTGGGGAACAAATCTGGGGATATTTCAGAGAAGATTGGGGGTTGACAGTTTGCTGTGGATGCCTCACCAATTTTAGGATCCCCATCTTTCTCCAATCCCCCTACTGGGAGGGAGTTTCCAAACCCTGGGAAGTCCCTCCCTATGAGCACCGGGTATGGGAGTTTAGGGACTACACCTGCTGCTACCTCAGTAGTGTTCCCTTGTTCCCAGTGTGGAGGTACTGTGTGTCCTGCCCAGAGTGTCAGCTGCACAGTCCCCGTCCCCACTTGAGGGCACCTTTAGTACCCCTTCCCATCCTAGAGGTCCCCTTCGAGCGAATAGCCATGGACCTAGTGGGACCCCTGGAGAAGATGGCTCGGGGCCACCAATATATACTTGTTGTTTTGGACTATGCTACTCGCTACCCAGAAGCCGTCTCCTTGCGGAACACGGCCTCTAAAACGATAGCCAAAGAGCTGGTGGAGATCTTTGCCCGAGTGGGGCTACCGAAGGAGATATTAACAGACCAAGGAACCCCATTTATGTCAAAGCTAATGAAGGACCTCTGTACGCTGCTCCATATACATACCCTGAGAACTATCATCCGCAAACTGATGGGTTGGTAGGAAAGTTTAACCGAACCCTCAAGGCTATGATAAGGAAGGTGGTAAGTCAGGACGGGAAAGACTAGGACACCCTACTACCTTACCTTATATTCGCTATCCGGGAGGTACCTCAGGCCTCAACTGGGTTTTCCCCTTTCGAGTTATTATACAGGCGTTACCCCCATGGCATACTAGATATCGCCAAAGAGATCTGGGAAGAGGAACCCAGTGAGGGGAGAAATATAATAGAACATGTATTGCAGATGCGAGACCGGATAGCCTGGGTCACCCCTATTGTACGGGAACATTTGGAAAAGGCACAGGAGGCCCAGCGAACCCATTACAATCGCCAGGCAAAAGTCCGACAGTTCCAACCAGGGGATCGGGTGATGGTGTTGGTACCCACGGCAGAAAGCAAGCTTCTGGCCCAATGGCAGGGGCCCTATGAGGTGGTTGAACCCGTGGGGGAAGTAACCTACAAGGTGCGGCAGTCAGGATGCCGGAAACAAGAACAGATTTATCACATTAACCTCTTGAAACCTTGGCACCAGCAAGAGGCATGTGTGGTGGCCCAAGAGGCCCCGACCCAGGGAAATAACCTACATGAGCAGATCAGGATATCCCCTGATCTGACACCAAACTAGAAGAAGGAGGTAACTGAGATGATCAACCGGTACCAGGACGTGTTTTCAACCAAACCAGGCCGGACCACCGAAGCATATCACCACATTATCACAGATCCTGGGGCAAAGGTAACTTTAAGGCCCAGCGGCAAAAAAGGAGGAGATCAAGGCAGAAGTAAAAAGGATGTTGGAACTAGGAGTCATTGAAGAATCCCAGTGTCAATGGTTGAGCCCGATTGTGTTGGTGCCCAAACCCGATGGCACCACTAGTTTTTGTAATGACTTTCGCCGGCTGAACAAGATATCCAAATTTCATGCAAACCCCATACCCCACATGGATGAGTTAGTTGACCGCCTGGGCAATGCCCGATTTTTGACAACCCTTGATTTAACAAAGGGATACTGGCAGATTCTCCTTGACAAAGATACAAAAGAAAAGACGGCATTCTCTACACCAGAGGGTCTGTTTCAATATACTGTTCTTCCTTTTGGACTACATGGGGCACCTGCCACCTTCCAGCGTCTCATGGACAAGCTTCTGCGGCCCCATAACGGTTATGCAGCTGCGTACCTGGATGACGTAATTATCCATACCCCTGACTGGGAGAGCCACTTGAAAAAGGTGGAAGCGGTTCTGGACACACTAAGACAGGCCGGCCTCACAGCCAACCCAGCCAAGTGTGCTATAGGGCTAGCTGAGGCTAAATACCTTGGCTACACTGTAGGAAGGGGCATGGTCAAGCCCCAACTAAACAAACTAGAGGCTATCCAAAATTGGCTCCGGCCGAATCGGAAAAAGCAAGTTCAGGCATTCCTGGGTGTGGTGGGGTACTACCGGCGATTTATTCCCCATTTCACTACCAGAGCAAGTTCCCTGACAGACCTGATAAAACCCCCTGGTCCAGACATTGTGAAGTGGACTGACGCGGCAGAGAACTCATTCACGGCTCTACGGACACCCCTCTGCAGTAACCCCATGCTTATAGCCCCGGACTTCAACAAAGAATTCATTTTACAAACAGATGCATCTGAAGTAGGATTGGGAGCTGTCCTATCGCAGATGGTCGGAGACGAAGAACACCCAATCCTCTACCTCAGCAGGAAACTCCTCCCGAGAGAGCAGAAGTATGCCGTGGTTGAGAGAGAGTGCCTAGCTGTGAAATGGGCCATGGAAACACTACGTTATTACCTTCTGGGACGACGGTTTACCCTTGTGACCCACCATGCACCCCTCCAGTGGATGCAGCGAAATAAAGAGAAGAACATAAGGGTGACCAGATGGTTCCTGTCCCTACAACCTTTTCAATTCACCATACAACACTGGGCTGGAAGCCACCATGGCAATGCAGATGGATTGTCACGGGTACACTGCCTGATGTCCCAAGTTGCCCAACCCCGTGGTGTTGAGCGGGGGGAGATATGTGACAGGGTCAGGCCAGATGGATACAGGAGAGTGTTAGAAGGCAGATATATTAGTCACAGATTAAGTTAGATCCCTTTTCCCTGGGTAAGGTAACAGGGGCAGTTCCAGAACAAGCAGGAACTTGCTGGAACCAATTAAGGCAGGCAGGCTAATTAGGACACCTGGAGCCAATTAAGAAGAAACTGCTAGAATCAATTAGGACAGGCTGGCTAATCAGGGCACCTGAGTTTAAAAAGGACCTCACTTCAGTTTCTAGCATGTGAGGAGCTGGTAGGGTTACCATACGTCCGGATTTTCCCGGACATGTCCGGCTTTTTGGGCCTCAAATTCCCGTCCAGGAGGAAATCCCAAAAAGCCAGACATGTCCAGGAAAATAGGGAGGGAGGGGCCGGCGGTGCTCGGACGGGGGCCGGACTGGGCCGCGCCGCACCCCGCCCCAGCTTACCTGCTGCCTCCCTGTTTCAGGCTTCCCGCGAACATTTGATTCGCAGGAAGCAGGGGAGGGGGAGGAGCAGGGGGGGCGGAGCGTTCAGGGGAGGGGGCAGAGTTGGGGCGGGGACTTTGGGGAAGGGGCGGGGAAGGGGCGGAGTTGGGGCGGGGCTGGGGGCGGGGAAGGGGCAGAGTTGGGGCGGGGGCAAGGCCCCGTGGAGTGTCCTCCTTTTTTTAAATTAAAATATGGTAACCCTAGGAGCTGGGAGCAAGAGGCACTAGGAGCTGAGAGTGGGAAGGTGTATTGCTGGAGGACTGAGAAGTACAAGCATTATCAGACACCAGGAGAAAGGTCCTGTGGCGAGGATAAAGAAGGTGTTGGGAGGAGGCCATGGGGAAGTAGCCCAGGGAGTTGTAGCTGTTGTGCAGCTATTCCAGGAGGCACTCTAGACAGCTGCAGTCCACAGGGCCCTGGGCTGAAACCCGGAGTAGAGGGCGGGCCTGGGTTCCCCCCAAACCTCCCAACTCCTGATCAGACACAGTAGGAATAGACCTGGACTGTGGGTTCTACCAGAGGGGAAGGTCTCAGGGCTGTTCCCTGACCCACATGGTAAATCTCTGAGGTGAACAAATCTGCCAATAAGCGCAGGACCCACCAAGATAGAGGAGGAACTTTGTCACAGTACATAATATTGAAAATGGCACACCACAGGGAAGTGTTATCAGCCTGATATTTAATATTATGATAAATGATCTCCCAAAATGAATAAGTACTGGGGTAGGTGTCATTTTGTTTACAGATGATTGATTGTGCTCTGTTGGCATGGCAGAAAAGAGAAAGTGTTACAAGAGACCTCTGAGTGAGGAAATGCCTGGGGTTTGAAGGTCTCCATTGCTAAAAGCAAAGGACTGATCTTTACAAGAAAGGAAAGTTATAAAGGAATGTAAACTGCACCTGTATGGAGAACAAATATTGTTAAGAGGTTTAAATTCATATGGGGGTAATATTTGATACTAAATTACTTTGGAATGATCATATAGCTGATGTTAAAGATAAATATACAGGAAAGATTAACCTATATAAGAGTCTTGCTGGGACTACCCGGAGGGCGGATAAGAAAACGCTGCTGAAGGTATATAGAGCCTTAATCTGAGCAGATATTGACTATGGCTGCCAAGGTTTTGGGTCAGCATCAAAACCAGAATGAGCTTTAATTCAAGCCCAGGCACTATGAATTGCATGTAGCACATCTATTATAGCATCTATATGCGAACTACGGATAGCTTCTAGTGAAATGCAAGTTACACTGGGAATGAAACTACCAGAAATAACTTTTTGGGCCAGAATTAATGGGAATTGCAATGTCAGTATCAAACAAATATATCAGGATTGTGGGGAATTTCATAGGCAAAAGACACAAAAACTGACAGCAAAAAAAAAAAAAAAAAAAAA
>NW_020664600.1:801251-809112 GCF_002925995.2 Terrapene triunguis | reverse complement strand
TGCTAAAGGTGCACTCAAAGGAAGACAAGGCTGTTGCAGAGAAGCTACAAGCTAACAAGTCACCAGGACAAGATGATATTCACCCAAGAGTTCTGAAGGAACTCAAATATGAAATTGCAGAACTACCATGTAACCTATCACTTAAATCAGCTTCTGTACCAGATGACTGGAGGATAGCTAATGCAATGCCAAGTATTAGAAAAGATTCCAGAGGAGATCCTGGCAATTACAAGCCCATAAGCCTAACTTCAGTACCAGGCAGATTGTACTTTACTATAGTTTCAGCCAGAATTATAAGATGCACAGATCACCACAATATGTTGGGGAAGAGTCAATATGGCTTTTGTAATGGGAAATCACACCTCACCAATCTATTAGAATTCTTTGAGAGTGTCAGAAAGCATGCGAACAAGGGCGATCCAGTGGATATACTGTACTTGGACTTTCACAAAGCCTTTGACAAGCTCCCTCCCCAAAGGCTCTTAAACAAAGTAAGCAGTCATGGGATAAGAGAAGGTCCTCTCATGGATCACTGACTGCTTAAAAGATAGGAAACAAAGGGTAGGAGTAAATGGTGGTTTTCACAGTGAAGAAAGGTAAATAGTGGGGCCCCCACAAGGATCTGTACTGGGGCCAATGCTGTTCAACATATTCATAAATGATCCAGAAGAGGGGTAAACAGTGAGGTGGCAAAGTTTGCAGATGATACAAAATTACTCAAGATAGTTAAGTCCAAAACTTACTGCAAACAGTTACAAAGAGATCTCACAAAACTGGGTGCCTGGGCAACAACATGCAGATGACATTCAGTGTTGACAAGTGCAAAGTAGTGCATATTGGAAAACATAATCCAAACTATACATACAAAATAATGGGGTCTAAGTTAGCTGTTACCACTCAAGAAAGATCTTGGAGTCATCGTGGATAGTTCTCTGAAAACATCTGCTCAGTGTGCAGTGGAAGTCAAAAAAGCTAATAATGTCAGGAACCATTAGGAAAGGGATAGATAATAAGACGGTAACTATAATAATGCCCTATATAAATCCTTGGTACTGTCACACCTTGAGTACTGCATGCAGTTCTGGTTGCCTCGTTTCCAAAAAGATATATTAGAACTGGAAAAAGTAGAGAGAAAGGCAACAAAAATAATTAGGGGTATGGAACAGTTTCCACAGAAGGAGAGATTAAAAAGACAGTGTGTTCAGTTTAGAAAAGAGATGACTTGAATGGTGTGGAGAAAGTGAATAAGGAAGTATTATTTACCCCCTCACATAACACAGGAACCAGGGGTCACCCAATGAAATGGTTTAAAACAAACGTAAGGAAGTACTTCTTCACAAAACGCAGTCAACCTGTGGAACTCATTACCAGCCAGGGGATGTTGTAAAGGCCAAAAGTATAACTGGGTTAAAAAAAACGTTAGATAAGTTCATGGAGGATAGATCCACCAATGGCTGTTAGCCAAGTTAGTCAGGGATGCAACACTGCTCTGGTGTCCTAAACCTCTGACTGCCAGAAGCTGGGACAGGACAACAGGGGATGGGTTCACTTTATAATTGCCTTGAGCTGTTTACTCCCTCTGAAGCATCTAGCACCAGCCACCGTCAGTAGACAGGATACTGGGTTAGATGGACAACTGGTCTGACCCAGTATAGCCAATCTTGTGTTTTGACCTCCTGAGGTCTCTTCCAACCCTAATCTTCCATGATTCTATGTTACAGTGTTAGAACTCCACATGTTGTTCAAGTTAAAGTGTGGATGCAGAAACACAGGGAAAAACTAAATGAACTCTGTGACGAAGTGGGACTGTTCTTAATGTTTTCTCTGAATACTGTGTGGGTGCCTCAGTTTCCCCTATGCAGTTCTTAAGTATCTAGGTGGTGGGAGAAGGGGGTGTGATTGTTGTAGAGCCCTAGAGGGCAGATGTGATGCTGTCTGGACAGAAAATGGCCGACACTCTGTCTCCTGGCAACTAATGACCTGGGCCCCTCCTCTACAAAGGTGCCAGCTGAAGGTGTTGGAGAACAAAGGGATCAGGTGACCTCCTGGCCCAGGAAAGGGACAAAGGGAGAGGAGGGGCTGGAGAGTTTCAGTTTGGAGCTGGCTGGGGACGTGGAGTGAGTGCAGACGTGGGTGTCTGGCTCACTGCCCCCCAAAATGGACCCAGCTGAGGGGTCCTGTTCTCTGTACCTACAAGCTCTGTTTTAGACCGTGTTCCTATCATCTAATAAACCTCTGTTTTACTGGCTGGCTAAGAGTCAAGTCTGACTGCGAAGTTGGGGTGCAGGACCCTCTGGCTTCCCCAGGACCCCGCCTGGGCAGACTCGCTGTGGGAAGCGCACGGAGGGGCAGAGGATGCTGAATGCTCCAAGGTCAGACCCAGGAAGGTGGAAGCTTTGTGAGCTTCTTGCCCTGGAGACAGTCTGCTCACAGAGAGGAGACTTCACCAGAGTCCTGACTGGCTTCGTAGGGAGCAGTTCCAGAGCATCGCCCGGGGACTCTGTGAAAAACTCTCAGTCATGGTAAGAGTAGTCATGGATGGAAAGTCAAATGTCCAAATATGGCTTTAGATTTATTTTTATAAACTTAAGAGTAAAAAAGAGACATTAGGTATTAAAAATGAAGTGTACCAGTATATATATGAAAATTGGAGTTGGTTTTACCAAAAATATACAGATGGATTCAAAAAAACAGGAGGAGTCGGAATAGCATATTGTATGCAAAAATTTGGAATTAGTACATCTAAAAGAATATCTGATTATATAGCTGTCTTAAAAGCCAAACTAGTAGCAATAAATCCTAGTACTAAACTGAAATTAGACTGTAGATCCAGCAGTGGTAGTCATTTTTTTGGACTCAGTCTCAGGCTTTAGGGTGATAAAACATGTGTCTCAGCATGTAGAAGTTATTAATCAAAGAAATTATATTCCTAATAGCATTAGTACAGAGATGGATACACATAGCATTAGCTTGGATCCCAGCACATACTGGGATAACAGGGAACGAAATGGCAGACAAAGCTGCTAAAATGCTGTAAAAATGGAAAGACTGACGTAGAAATACCCGGGAATGAACAGGAATTCAAAAGTCTCTTACAGAAAAATGGAAAAGAGGAATGGAAAAAAAATCAGACTCGGATTAAGGAAAAAAGAGGAAGCAGCTTTTCTGAATTGCGCCCTAGAGTTGAGGATAACAAAATACTTCAAGGCCTGGTTAGGAAAAGCCATGTGCTTTGGTTCAGGTTACTAACTAGGGTGACCAGATGTCCCGATTTTATAGGGACAGTCCCGATTTTTGGGTCTTTTTCTTATATAGACTCCTATTACCCCCCACCCCTGTCCCGATTTTTCACACTTGCTGTCTGGTCACTCTATTACTAACTGGCCAGGGTGGTTTAAGCAAAGATCTTTTGGGAATAACTAGACCCAAGGACGGCTGATGTGCGCTCCCTGGGCGGGAGAAACAAGCGATCACCCAAGGAGGGTGTGTAGGGGCTCGGATGGAGCCAGGGAAAAGCTGCGGGAGGAATTCAAAGGTCTCAAGGCAACAGGAGGGAAGTTATCCAGCTGTGAAGCTCTTGGGGCAGCAGTGAGGTGCAGGCCCAGCACCCACGGGCCAGCCAGGGCACTGCAAAGTGCGTATGGCTATAGCCAGGGGCGGCCCCAGTCTGCTCTGCCCCGAGGAGAGGAGCCGAGCCCACAGACACCCCCAGTGCCGCTTGCACTCAGGCCAAAGGCTGCAGGGAGCGGGGGGAGGGGCACTAGGCAGGGCTCAGGCCGGCCCTGGGCCATAGGTGCGGGAACTTGGGGGGGGGGCTGCCGAACCCTGGTTTGAAGTGGTTTCCATCATATCCAGGGTTAGTTTGGTTCAATGGCTCTCAGCCCCCCACTATACAGATCGTTCCAGCCCCCCTGCCCTGGGCAGCCTGTGGCTCAGTGCAGCGCTGGGCACAGGGCAGGGCCTGGCAGCCTCCCGACGGGCACGGGGCATGGGGCCCCGCCACACCCTGCGGCACGGCCTCGACTCCCACCCCGCCTGGCCTGGCCTGGCCTCACCGCCCAGCCCCAGATTCGCCGGGCGCTCCCTCTGCCCAGCGCGCCCCCAAGCGGGCCGTTCTAGCGTCAGCTCCTCCGACGCCTCCATGGTACCGATCTCGCTGAAGTGCAGCCCCCGCGATTGAGGCGGAAGCAGCCTCCCTTCAGCGGGGGGAAGGAGGGGGCAGAGGGGCTGGGTTGGTCACTTCCGGCTGACCCGCAACGTTCCACCCCGTGACTCCGGTTGCCTAGGAGAGGCCGCGGGCTCTGCGGTTGCCATGGCCACCAGTCAACAGCCAGGGGAAGTGCCTGCGCGGAGCCGGGAGAGGGGCGGCCGCGGGGAATAATGGTGAGAGCCCGGCCCAGCCCCGCGGGTCCCGCCATCCCGGCCGGCTCCTCCCGCAGCGCGCTGGGACCTTTCCTTTGACCCCTAACGACGGGCCGCGCTTAGCGCCCCGGGCCTCGCAGGCCTCAGGGCTTGTCCTGCCTCTTCCCCGGCGGCGGGTTCGCCCCGCAGCCCGAGCCCAGCCGACGTCCGCGGGATGGGCCCTGCCCGGACCCCGGGGCTCGTCCAAGCGGAGCCTTCAGCCCAGCACCCCCCGCACGCTCTGCTCCGCTCCGCTCCCTGTGCCCGCGTATCCTGCCCCCGCTGGGTGGTGTCACCCTCCCTGCCCGCGGGCCAGGCCCCCCAGCCCGCACTGCTCCCGCGGAAGTACCCGGGCTGGACGGTGCGTGGATGTTGGGCGACCCCCTTGTTCCAGTCCCGCTCCGAGGGCAGCGGCACGTCCGCACCTAGGCTGAAACCTCTGGCTTCTAGTCTTGTGCTGGCCCCGTGCTGGGAGCGGATGTCACTAACATGGGCTTGGCTTCTCTCACTGCTCCCCAGCCGGCCACCATGTCTGGCTCCATGAGCGCTTCATCCAGTGCATCCAACAGGTCCAGGGCCCGCACTCGTTACAGAACCAAGGCCGTGAACTCAGAGGTGGACGAGAGCCTGTTTGGAATTGCCAAGGTAAGGAAAGGAGCTTGTATACAGGGCCGGCTCCAGGCACCAGCCCACCAAGCTTGTGCTTGGGGCGGCACCTGGAGGGGGGCGGCGCGGCGCTCTGGCCGCCGGGGAGAGCGGGGCCACGGCCGGGCTCGCCGCCCTCCCCCCGGCGCTCTGGCTGCCCTCCCCCCCCCGGCGCCCCCCCCCCTGGGAGGGCTGCGGGGCGAACCCGCTGCCGGGGAAGAGGCAGGACAAGCCCTGAGGCCTGCGAGGCCCGGGCCGCCCTCTCGCCGCCCTGCCCCCTGCGCTCTGGCCACCGGGGGGAGAGCCGAGCCCCGGCCGGGGCTTGCCGCCCTCCTCCCAGGGCTCCGGCCGCCCGGCCGCCGGGGGGAGAGCGGAGCCCCCACCGGGGCTCACCACCCTCCCCCCAGGGCTCCGGCTGCCGGGGGGAGAGCGGAGCGGGGCTCGCCACCCTCCTCCCAGGGCTCCGGCCGCCCTCCCCCCCCGGCACCCTCCCCCCGGCCGCTGGGGGGAGAGCGGAGCCCCCGCCGAGGCTCGCCGCCCTCCCCCCGGGGCTCCGGCCGCCCTCCCCCCCGCGGGGGGGGGCGGCTGGAGGCTTTTTTGCCTGGGGCGGCAAAAAAGCCAGAGCCGGCCCTGCTTGTATAGGCAACTGCCTCACCCTTTCAGTCTGTGTGGTATTGATATGCTACACAATGCAAACAATATTTCAAAAGCACAACCATCATGTATAAAGACCCTAGAAAGAAACGAAAATGAATATACCCTCGTTAACTCCCTTCTTTCCTTGGATATAAAGGAGCTCCACTAAAGCACCTTTCCAGCTCCTTTATTGATGAGACTCAGGAAAGGGACTGTTTGAGGGCTCTTAGAAAGAGGCTTTTATAGCCTGTGCTGTCATTATAGGCAGGGGTAGTCAGCCCGCAGGTGGCCCATAGCTTGCACTCATGGCTCCACTGCAGTCTGGCTTTGAAAGAATCAGTTGTTCCTAATTAAATCCAACTGTGTTCTAATTTCTTAGGCCCAGAGTCACAAAGGGATTTAGGTGCCTAAACCCCAGATTTAGGTGCCTGTGCCCCAATTTTGGGCACCACTGTGATCTACAAAACACCTGCTGAGCTGCTGTCTAGCCCTGTAGACGTCTAAACTCCCTTGACACCTGTTTTCACTGTAAAGATTTCCTAGATGCCTATGAATCTATCTGCCTCTGGGCGTGCACGCTGCTGCCTCACTCTAGGTGTCTGGATGTCTGAGCCCCATTGCAAACAAAAAAACAGGGGAAGATAGTTGCTCCTCCACCTACCATGTCTGATCCAGTAGGTGTGCTTAGAGCATGCCTACCACATCAGGCATCATTCAAAATCCTGAAGGAGGAGGAGGTAGCAGTGGTGATCTTACAAGTTTTAGCACACTGTTGAGAATGCTCATCTGGGATATGGAGATATTGGTTTAATTCCCCTCTCTGTCTGATGGGAGGCACTCTCAATCTCTCCTGTTGAAACTGTTCCACTCAGGATAAATGATTGAAGAGTTACTGGAGTAGGGGGTTGGGATCCTGGATTTCCCACCTTCCCACTAGGCTATAGAGTCACTCTCATTCAGTTTTTCTCTGGCCTAATTATTATTTAATTAGTTAATCCAAAGTGGAATGGCTTCAACAGGCAAGACTGAGAAATCTCCACATCAGACTATCACATAGCCCCGTGGTTGGGCACTTTCCTGAGAAGTAGAAGACCCCTGTTCCAATCCTTCCCCATCCTGCCCCCCACAGACAGAGGGAGGAACTGAACCTGAGTCTCTCACTGCCGCCTGGCTAAGTGTGCTAACCACTGTGCTAAAAGGTCTAACACTACCATGCTTTATTTTATATGGAGTTAGGTGGGTGCCTAATTCACAAGAAATAGTTCAGGTGCCTAAGCCGCTTGACTCCAGGAGAGGGGTGTGTGGCTCTGGGTCACATACTTCCCTGCAGCCAGGGCTTTTAGGCACCTAACCCTGAAAGAGGCGGGGCTTAGGACACACCCCTCTCATTGACATCAGCCATTGGTTAGCTTAGGTGACTCCCCGCCTAACATGCTTACTTTTGTGGCTCTCATTCTCAGGCTTCTGTCTCTCCCCATTTGTGGTATAGGGAGTCCCAGCACCTAACTTAGGCTTTGTAGGTCCCATGGGTTTGTCCAGTGATTTCCTGGATGCCTAAAATGTAGGTATTGCAGTGCCTAAGTCTCGTCATGCCTCTGGGCTTTCTTGCTTCTAAAGCCTTGTTTTCACTGATTAAAAAAAGGTGTGGGGTGTTTTTTGTCTTTGTTTTTTTTAAAGCTCAGGGTAACAACTCATCTGAGTTATCCCAAAGTAAAAACACTGTGAAGACAAGGCACTTTGGCCCAGATCCGCAACCCCAGACTTTCGCATTTAGACTCAGATCCCCAAAGATACTTAGGTGTTGCAATGCCTAATTGTTAGGTGTCTAGAAACACTGGAAGAACAATGGTATCCACAAAACCTGAGTTAGGTTCCCAGGCTCCTAACCTGCTAGGCGAGGAGCCACCTAAGCTAGCCAGTGGGAGATGCTGCAAGTCACAAGAAGGGTGTGTCCTAAGCCCCACCGTTCTCATGGAAGTCCAGACAGCAAGGAAGTACCTAACTCTGTTTAGCAATTCACAAATGGGAATCTGTCTCCTGGAGTCAGGTGGGTTAGGCTCCTAAATAGTGGTGGTGCTGCTGCTGCCTCCTCTAGGGTGACCAGATGTCCTGATTTTATAGGGACAGTCCCGATTTTTGAGTCTTTTTCTAATATAGGCTCCTATTACCCCCCCCCCCC
>NW_020664600.1:799257-801151 GCF_002925995.2 Terrapene triunguis | reverse complement strand
CCTTTTCCCCCCCCCCCCCCGTCCTGATTTTTCACATTTGCTGTATGGTCAGCCTAGCCTCCTCCCTTGTAACTTTTAGCCCAGTAATTGGAGCATTCACAGTGGCGTAGCCAGCTTTTAAGAGGAGGGGGAGCAAACCTAAAAAAGGGCCCCCCCTTGGCTCCTCCTCCGGCCACGCCCCCCCATGGCTTCTCTTCCGGCTGCACCGCAGACCGCCCCTCTCCCCCCCCGCTCCTCCGGCCACAGCTGTGGGGCCGGGCCACATGCTACGCCCCCCTGCTCCTCCGGCCGCGCTCCCGCCGCCCCCCCATTGGCTGCCGGCCACACTGCGGGCGGCCAGCCTGCGCTCCCCCTGCTCCTCCGGCCACGGCTGCGGGGCCGGGCTGCATGCTGCGCCCCCCTGCTCCTTCGGCCGTGCTGCGGGTGGCCAGCCTGTGCCCCCCTCGCTCCTCCGGCCGCGGCTGTGGGGCCGGGCCGCATGCTGCGCTCCCCTGCTCCTTCAGCCACGCGCCCGCCGCCCCCCCATGGCTGCCGGTCGTGCTGCGGGCGGCCAGCCTGCGCTCCCCCCTCGCTCCTCCGGCTGTGCTGCGGGCGGCCAGCCTGCGTCCCCCCTCGCTCCTCCGGCTGGCGGCCGCCTTTGGAAAGGCGCCGCTTTTGGGAAAAGGGGTAAGGGGAAGCAGCTGCTTCCCCTGCACCCTACTAGCTACGCTACTGAGCATTCACCTAGGATTTAGGAGACCCAAGTTCAATTTCCTGCTTTGTCTGATGTGGAGAAAGGATTTGAAAGGGGGCTGGGGAGGGGCCGGTCTCACGCCTCTCAGGAGAGTGTCTTAACCACTGGGCTATGTGATAGTCTGATGTGGGTATCCCTCAATCTCTCCTGTTTAAGCCATTCCACTTTGGATTAAATAGTCATTGGGGCAGAGAGAGGGATTTGCTTTATAGCCTGGTGGTTAGGGCATATGGGAGGGGGAGATATGAGGAGGAGGGATTTCCCCTCTCAAGTGTCTTAGCCATTGAACTATGGGATATTCTGATGTGGGTTCCTCCATCTCTCCTGTTGAAATAGTTCTATTGTAATGAAATTATTGAATATTCTCAATAATTAAATATTCATAGCACAGGGGTTCTCAGACTGAGGGTTGGGACCCCTCAGGGGGTCGCGAGCTGCCAGCCTCCACCCCAAACCCCGCTTCGCCTCCAGCATTTTTAATGGTGTTAAATATATAAAAACGTGTTTTTAATTTATAAGGGGGGTCGCACTCAGAGGCTTGCTATGTAAAAGGGGTCACCAGTACAAAAGTTTGAGAACCACTGTCATAGAATCATAGGAGCACTGGGCTGGAAGGGGCCTTGAGAAGTCAAGTCCAGTCCCCAGTGCTGAGGCAGGACCAAGTAAGCCTAGAACAGGGGCGGGCAAACTTTTTGGCCTGAGGGCCGCATCGGGTTTCTGAAATTGTATGGAGGGCTGGTTACGGGGGGGCTGTGCCTCCCTAAACAGCCAGGCATGGCTGGGCCCCGGACCGCTATCCGACCCCTCCCCCCGCTTCTCTCCTCCTGATGGCCCCCCTGGGAATCCTGCCCCATCCACCCCCCCTGCTCTCTGTCCCCTGACCACCCCTGGACCTCCCACCCCATCCAACCCCCCCTCTCCTTCCTGACTGCCCCCCAGGACCCCTGCCACATCCAACCACCCCTTCTCCCTGACCGCCCCCGGATCCCCTGCCCCCAGCCACCCCATCCAACCCCCCTCTCCTTCCTGACTGCCCCTGCTCCCATTCAACACCCCTGTTCCCCACCCTCTGACCGCCCCGACCCCATCCACACCCCTGACCACCCCCCGAACTCCCCTGCCCTCTATCCAACCCCCCCCCCCCCCCCCCCCCCCCCCCCC
>NW_020664600.1:758909-799157 GCF_002925995.2 Terrapene triunguis | reverse complement strand
GCTCCCTGCCCCCTTACCGCGCTGCCTGGAGCACCGGTGGCTGGTGGTGTGGCTGCAGCAGGACAGGCAGCTGCGCCACGCAGCACAGAGACTGGGTCAGGCCAGGCTGTGCAGCTGCGCTGCCCCCGGAGCTCACTGCTCTGCCGCCCAGAGCATTGCGCCAGTGGCAGAGCGCGCTGAGGCTGCGGGGGAGGGGGAACAGCAGGGGAGGGGCTGCGGGCTAGCCTCCCAGGCCAGGAGCTCAGGGGCCCGCGGGCCGTAGTTTGCCCACCTCTGGCCTAGACCATCCCTGTCAGGTGTTTCTCCAACCTGTTCTTAAAAACCTCCAATGTCGAGGATTCTGCAACCTTCCTTGGAAGCCTTTCCCAGTCATAACTCTCCTTATAGTTGGAATGTTTTCCCAATATCTAACCTAAATCTCCCTTGCTGCAGATTAAGCCCATTACTTCTTGTCCTACCTTCAGTGGACATGGAGAACAATCGATTACCAGTCTCTTTATAACAGCCCTTAACAGTCTTCAAGTATGTTATTAGGTTCCCCTCTCAGTTGTCTTTTTTCAAGTCTAAACATGCCCAGTTTTTTAACCTTACTCATAGGTCAGGTTTTCTGAACCTTTTTATCATTTTTGTTGCTCTCCTCTGGACTGTCCAATTTGTCCACATCTTTCCTAGTGTGTGGCACCCAGAATTGCACACACTACTCCAGCTGAGGCCTCCCCAGTGCTGGGCAGAGTGGGCAGTCACCTCCCATGTCTTACATATGACACTACTGTCAATACACCATAGATGACATTAGCCTTTTTCACTACTGCATCCCATTGCTGACTCGTATTCAATTTGTGATCCACAATAACAACAGCTCCTTTTCAGCAGCAGTACCACCTCCTAGCCAGTTATTCCCCATTGTGTAGTTGTGCATTTGATTTTTCTTTCCTAAGTGAAGTACTTTGCACTTATTGTTATTGAATTTTATCTTGTTATTAATTGGGGCAGACATAGAGCAACAGTCACTCCACAGTCCAATGGTTAGGGTGTTCACCTGAGAGGTGGGGAATCCTTGTTCAAATCCCTTCTTCTCATCAGGCAGAGGGGGAATTGACCCAGGATCTCCCATATACTAGGTGAGTACCCTGACCCCTGGGCTAAAGGTTACAGGAGAGGTTGCCTTTCTCCCTCAACCCTAGCCATTGTATGTATAGTTAGGCAGACCCAAACTCATTCTCATAAGAAACAGCTGAGGCACCTAAGCCATCTGACTCCAGGAGACGAGTTCGGCTCTGGATCTCAAGCAGAGAGAGGCACCTCCCTTGCAGCCCAGATTTAGGTGCTGAACTCTGGGGGTGGGGGGCTAGGACATGCGCATCTCATCGGCAAGCTTAGGCGATACCCCGCTTAACATGCTGGTTTTTGTGAGTCACTGTAGAAGGCACCAGTTCATTGTAGTGTCACCTAGGTGCCTTACTCAGATTTGTGGATCACAGTGTTTGTTCCAGTCATTTTTTTAGAAGCCTAAAGGTTAGGTGTTGCAAAGCTTGGTGTTGCCATGCCTAAGTCCCTCTGTGGATCTGGGCCTTTAGTTTTACCATGAGGTAAATGAGGTGAGGTCAGCACTATACCCCCTCCTGGAGCTTAACTCCCAGTGAAACTAGTGCCTGTTGTCTTCACTGCGTTTTCCTTATGGGACAGCTCATGTGCTATACTCCTTTCTAGCAGAGAAGGCAAGGCTTTAGTGCAGGGGTGGGCAAACTTTTTGGCCCGAGGGCCACATCGGGGAATAGAAATTATATGGCAGGCCATGAATTCTCACAAAATTGGGATTGGGGTGCAGGAGGGGGTGAGGGCTCTGGTTGGGGTGCGGGCTCTGGGGTGTGGCTGGGGATGAGAGGTCTGGGGTGCAGGAGGGTGCTCCGGGCTGGGATCAAGGGGTTTGGAGAGCGGGAGGGGGATCAGGGCTGGGGCAGGGGGTTGGGGCATGGGGAGAGGCTCAGGGGTGCAGGCTCTGAGCAGCACTTACCTCAAGCGGCTCCCGGAAGCAGTGGCATGTCCCTTCTCCGGCTCCTATGTGGAGGTGCGGCCGGGCAGCTCTGCACGCTGACCCGTCGACAGGCATCGCCCCTGCAGCTCCCATTGGAGCGCCAGAAAGGGCCACTGGAGCGCGTAGGAGCCGGAGCGGGGCCATGCCGCGGCTTCTGGGAGCCACGTGGTCCGGTCTCAGACCCTGCGCCCCGGCCGGAGCGGGGCCGAGCCGCGTGGTGCGGCCCCCGACCCAGCACCCCAGCCGGAGCAGGGCCGAGCCGTGTGGTGCGGCCCCCGACCCTTCTTCCCAGCGGGAGCTTGCGGGTCAGCTTAAAATGGCATCTGGCCCGCGGGCCGTAGTTTGCCCATCCCTACTTTAGTGGCTACTCAGTCAACACAGACTGACTTCAGAGTAGCAGCCGTGTTAGTCTGTATCCGCAAAAAGAACAGGAGTACTTGTGGCACCTTAGAGACTTACAAATTTTTTTGGTATGATGTCCATCTGCTTGCATTTGGAAAGGAAGATGATGTCTGTCTGTATCTGTATGAGTTTTTTCACGAAGTTGATGGATTTCCACTCCATACGGCTAAATGCAGTGCTTTGCATAATGACAGGTTTCAGAGTAGCAGCCGTGTTAGTCTGTATCCGCAAAAAGAACAGGAGTTAGTCTCTAAGGCTACGTCTTCACTACGGGGGGGGTCGATTTAAGATACGCAAATTCAGCTACGTGAATAGCGTAGCTGAATTCGACGTATCGCAGCCGACTTACCCCGCTGTGAGGACGGCGGCAAAATCGACCTCCGCGGCTTCCTGTCGACGGCTCTTACTCCCACCTTCGCTGGTGGAGTAAGAGCGTCGATTCGGGGATCGATTGTCGCGTCCTGATGGGACGCGATAAATCGATCCCCGAGAGGTCGATTTCTACCCGCCGATTGAGGCGGGTAGTGTAGACCTGCCCAAAGGTGCCACAAGTACTCCTGTTCTTAACACAGACTGAGAACATCTTTATTCAGCCACAAGGGGAAGAGCTGTATAAGCCAGGAGCTACTGCTGGCTCCCAGTCCCATAAATGCTGGTTGCTGCACTCTAGCGACTTGTGAAGGATGTGTTCCATTCATTTATCCAAAATGGCTGGTTTGGGCTAAAACTTCCTATTTGGGCCTCACTCCCAAGATGATTCTTTCAGAGAAAACTGAGTAAAACCCTTTTGGCCATTTCTGGGTTAGGAGAGCAGAGGTAGAAAATGTGGGTAAATGAACAGTAACTGCCCTTTCAAACTTCAGGTTTCTCTAGAGGCTGGTCCACAAGGAGGAGGAGTCCAGCTTTATCTGGGGAATGAATATTGGCCTGAAGTCTGGGACTTGCTGTATTAAAGGCCAGACTAGTGCCAGAAGAGCCCTAGACAGGTTTATGATCTGATATCACACAAGCCTCCAGGCTGATATTGTTTATCAGTGGGGAGTTTATTGTAGTAATCACTGTAGCATTAATTGAGTTCCTCGATATGTGTGACAGCACAGAGTAAACACAACCACCCCCAATGTGTTCCATGGGAACCAGAGGACTGGCTGACCCAGTCACAGATAGGAATAAATGACACTGATTTCTTTGTGTTAAAGGGTAGGTAATTCAGCGCTAACACTGTTATTTCATCATTCACTACTTAGATGCTATATTGACAGGTAGATTATATTAATCTTGAGAATTCAGACACAGACAAGTCAGGACGATCCAAAGTTACAATCTCCAGAGCAGCATTATCTTAGCCACATTGCACATCTATTTCTAGGCAGGTGTCACAGGACCCAGTCTGTCCTCTCTGGGTCTGTTTCCTCCATCTGTAAAATGGGCGTAATAATGTTTGCTTTGCCTCATGACGATGAATTTGTCAAGGTTTGCAAAGAGCTTTGAGGTACTGCAGACGCAGCACTATTCAGTACGCTGCATTCACTGCCCTGGGACCATTCTGCACTGGGTCCATCCCAGCACCACAGTCCATCTCTGATCTCCACATGGCTCAGTTAACACTGTTCTGGAGACCATCACCTTTCAGTTTCTTGGGTTTGTGCATTTGAACTTTTTACCTTCATGGTGTTTTAACATACCTCTTGCACTGATACATGTTTTTGTATCAGAAGACAGCACAAGAGCCTTCAGGCTGGTCTAGCTGAATCACCCCTGGAGTGTGCTGGATTGTTCACTAGGTGGCAATGTCAGCTCAAATGAATGGGGACAGGACCAGCTTTAGGGAAAGTTATTCTTTGAATAACTTTTCATTTCTAGGGCTGAATTAATCTATTCTGCAGGATCCAGTGCCTGTGACAGGAGCTGAGTGCTTGGCTCCTACAGAATCCAAACCTCCAAAGGATCTCCCACTACCCCTCCTACTCACTGTCTGCCCTTGGGAGAGCTGGGCCAACTCGTCCTCACTCCTTTCTGCTTTTAGCTTCTTGCTTCTGCCAGGCCCCATACAGAAGTAGAGAGGGGGATAGGCCACCAGCCCCCCCAAAGTAAGTATGGCTATTCCTGGGGCATTAGGCAGGTGGATTGTGAACACTGTCAGCTCAAAGCAACAGAGGGTCCTGTGGCACCTTTAAGACTAACAGAAGTATTGGAGCATAAGCTGTTGCTTTTTACAGATTCAGACTAACACGGCTACCCCTCTGTTACTGTCAGCTCAGTTCAACCAAATGTTCATGGACCAGGGCTGATGCTGGCACCTAAACAGCTGTTAGGAGAGAATATCCTTCAGGTTCTGGTGACTAGGGCTAGAAAGGGGCTGGTGTTTGGCCTGGATTAGAACAAGGTGAAAGGCTTCAGCTCCTGTTCCCTGACCCAGCAGTCTGTCAGGATGTTTGCCAGAAAGGGTCATGAATGTTCTGTGGTAAGTTAGTGCTTGGGATCAGTGCTCTCACAATGGTACAGCCATGCACAGGAGCCAGGGGAGAAATACATCAGGATTCCAAAGATATGTTTTGTGTGGGGAGCAATGAGCAACCCTGAGAAGACCCCATTTCTTTCTTTCTTTCTTTCTTTCTTTCTTTCAGAACCTGCAGCGATCATGCTCTGGCAGCCCCCTAGTGATCCTACGTGATGTGCAGACTGTCCAGAAATCACCCTCTGCCTGTGGCTGGGGCCACAAACCTGAGACCATCCGCCTCATCACCAGGGACCTCATCCGTGATCTCATGTAAGCCAGCACCTGAGCCTCTGTTTTGAGGTTGTGTCAGGGACCCCATGGGGCTGCGTTCCGGTCCTATGAAAGCGCTACAGTGCTAGGCTAGCCCTTACTGTGTAGCCTCCTGGAGATGAAGCAAGTGGCAATCCCCTGGAATGCCTGGTTTGAGGTGTGAAGTGAGTTAGGCATCGTGTAGGGGAGTGACTCTTCCTGAGAGCCAGTCAAAGAGCACTGTTAGCACCCTGTTCTATAAAGCTCCCTCCCTCAGTGGCCACATTACAGGCCCCTCTTGTTCAGTCAATAGTATATGCAGGACAGGAGCAGCACAGAGCACCTTCAGGACATAAGCAGTGATTGGTCAAACACTGCCCCATATGTCCCCGTATGTATGAAAGGCAGCTTAAGTACAGAAAATAGTGCATTGTCAACACCCAGCAGACAGGGCTGTGGATTACTCCAGGAATGTTTTGTAAGCAGGACTGAAATGTAAAAGAAGGGCCATGAGTACTCATTAAAGAACCCACAGCACTTTGCAAGAACGGGGCTATTGTCCTGGCCAAATACCAGTTCACACAATTACTGCCTCCCTAAATTTTCCCTTCCGTTTTAACTGCGTGCAGGATTCTTCTTCACCTCCTGGCTTGAGCTGTTGTGTAGTGTTACTGTGCATTGTTAAACAGCCATCACGTCTCACTCCAGAGGTGGGTTCATTTTTGTGGTAGGTGAAATGATCCAAGGCACTCTGGTTAATGTTTTCAAGGGTGACTACTGATGTTGAGCACTCCAATTTTTTGGGCACCCAGTTTGAGACCCCTGGGAGCTGACTTCTAGAGACGCTGAGCAGCCAGAGCTCCAATAGAAGTCAATGGGAGTGCCTGAAAATCAGGCCCAAGATGACTCAGGCTAGGCACCCAAACACTGAGACACCTCAGGTTAACATGTCATTTGACAAGGTGGCTCTGGGATCCTCTGGGATGAAAGGTTCTAAGTACAGCAATGATATTATTATTACTATTAACCATTCTTTGAAGTGTTTCTGAAATCCAGTCTGCTGCTGTCGTCTTTGAAGAAATCACTAAGCAGGTATCACTATGTGGGTGGATGAAAGGCAACATATAATTAATAATTATTAAATACTTAGCACTGAACATCTTCAAAGTGCCTTACATACTCTCTTCTATTCACGTTCTTATACCGCGCCCATCACCATGGTATCTGAGTAGTACACAGAGTCATTTATTTCTTAGAACTTCTCTGGGAAATAGGCCCATATTATCACATTTTACAACTGGGAAAATGGGGGCACGGTCAGCTTCCCCTAGGTCATGCAGTGAGTCAACTGCAGAACTGGGACTAGAATTCAGTTGCTTCTGTTTCCTCATTCTGTGCTCATTACAGGAAACTATACTGCCTTATATAAAGATATTAACCCTTTAAGGGTCATTTGTGAGCAATGTGTGTAGCATGCAGGTGTTTTCTGTTTCTTGGTTAGGACAGTGTCCTTGTATTTCCCTGGTATCTTCTATCCCTAGAGACTCAATACACTTTGCAATCTCAACAAACTGCCATACAAACTAGGCACAGGGATTACATCATCCCTTTCTGAAATGCAAACATCACTGGGGTGGAGGACAACTGCTGTTTGACAGTGCACAGCGGTGCTGACTTGCTGCTGAGGACAGGCAGTGAAGACGATCATGTCCCACTGAAACTGGTGAAAGCACCAGGATGACAGTTGAGCTGCTTTCACAAAAAGTTGGGAAATTCAAGTCCGACTCTGAAATGTTTTGAACTTCTTTTACCAGGGGCTAAATAGCTCCACACATAGTGTTTTTGTGATTCCAGTCAAACTCATGGGCAGTCCACAGGAAATGACCTGTTGGCATCATGCTGTTACAGATGCACCTTGTGCTGTTCAGTACCATGTGGTTCTATCCAACCTCCATATGGATCAAATCCAGTCCCTGGAGGAAAGCTGGCCTATAGGCTTTGGGTTTAGTCATGATTGTCTTTGTACAGTACTGCCCCTCTCTTTCATGTGCATGTATGGCATCTGCAGAGCAACATTCTGTAGATGCACTTGCAGGTCGATAAGCCATTTCAAGGCCTCCTCTGTGACGTTGTGGATATCACCCAGTTCACCTTTGAATCCGTATTTGGGGTTCTGTATTATGATGTGTTCGATGGTTTGGATGTTTGCCCTGGAGTCGTATGAAGGGGAGTCTTTGATTTTCCGCACGTACACAGTATCACTGGAGATGTCTAACCACCATCACTCTTGGAGTGAGGTCAGTTTGCCCAGTGTGTGATAGCATCATACTGCTCTCACTGGGGTTTGGGGCTCTCCCTTCCCCACAAACCTGGCAGTGCTCTTCCTGAAGCACCATTGCCTACTCCCCACACTAGGCCCAGGCACTTTGACCCATATACACAAAGGTCCAGTTTTGGGTACCACGGCAGTTCACCAAATCCCTGCTCTGCTGCTGCCTAACCCTGTAGACACCTACAATGTTCATTGTAAAAGTCCCCAAGGCAGCTAAGTGTTTGCCTCTGGGCACGGACACCACTCCCATAGGTGTTTGGGCACCTGTCTATTTCCTAATGTGATCCTCAAATCTAGCCTGCGGGACCTGCTCTGATTGGTGTGCTCTGAGCATGCCTAACTGACCAGGGAGAGGGGACAAGGAGGAACTCCCCTATACCCTTTAGTGCAGCAATTATGTACCCATCTGGGGTGTGGGAGACCCTGATTCAATTCCCTCCTTTGCCTGTTGAGGAGTACAGATTTGAACAGGGGTTTCCCACCTCTCAAGTGAGTGCCCTAATCACAGGGCTATGGGGTGTTCTGGGGCAGGGCTCTCCATATCTCCTGATGAAGGTGTTCCACTTTGTATAAATAATGAAATAGGCATCAGGCCAAAGGCACTGACAATGACTTTACACCCAAATCCCTTCTTCACCTCCGGCACAGGATGGCTAAAGATTGCAAGGGAGGCCTCCTCCTTCCCCTCCCATTTTGTATGGAGTGGGGCGCATGCCACTGTTCTTGGAAGAAGTGGCTTAGGCACGTGACTCCAGGAGAGGGAACCCAGATGTGGATCCCAAGCAGAAATAGGTGCCTCCCGCTAGCCTGGGCTGAGGAGCCTAAGTCCTAGAGAGGGGCGGGGCTTAGAACACACCCCTCTTGTCAGTATCTGTGATTGGCTGGTTTAGGCAGCTCCCCGCCTAGCGTGCTGGCTTTGGCGGATCTCATTCTCAGGTACCTATCTCTCCCCATACATTGTGTAGAGAGCCCAGGAGCCTAATTCAGGCTTTGTGGATTCCACTGGGTGGCAGGGTGCCAGATCTTAGGCATTGCCATGCTCAGCGTGGCAATGTCCTTTGTGGATCTGGGCCCTCTTGTGTGTCTGCTGACTCGCTCAGTCACTCACATGGTCCTTCCATGGATCCGGTAACCCCTATTGCAGGCAGCACCACAGGGTCTGATCTCTGCACAGGAAACCACCAGGCAGGGCCGCCCAGAGGATTCAGGGGGTCTGGGGTCTTCCCCGCCACCGAATTGCCACCGAAGACCCGGCACTTCGGCGGCGGGTCCCGGGACGGAAGGACCCCCCACCATGGGTCTTCGGGGCACTTCAGTGGTGGGTCCCGGTGTGGAAGGACCCCCCGCCGCCGCCGAAGACCCGGAGTGGAAGAAGCTCCGGGGGCCCGGGCCCCGTGAGAGTTTTCCGGGGCCCCCGGAGCGAGTGAAGGACCCCGCTCCAGGGGCTCTGAAAAACTCTTGTGGGGGCCCCTGTGGGGCCCGGGGCAAATTGCCCCACTTGTACCCCCCCACCCCCTGGGCGGCCCTGCCACCAGGCATTTCCCAGGCTGACATGTGGTTATGGAGAAGTGTGTGCGAGGTGGGGGTAGGGAGAATCCATGTCAGTGACTCTGCTCTCTGTGCCCTGCTCACTTGTTCTGCCAGTGTTCCTGCAGAGGACCCGTCGGGAGAATCCCTCATTATGAGCCCAGAGGATTTCCACCGCATTAAGACAGCATCTCGAGTCCTGACCAAGGAGGAGCGCGAGGCCAGCATAGCAGCCCTCAAGGTCGAGAAGGAAGCTGTTATAGTATGTGTCGCCTGTCACTTCCTTTTTGTCAGCTGGTTTGTAGGCAGATTCCAGGATGCTGTTTGAAATGGCCATGTAGGGTTGACTTTGTGGGGAAAGGCTCACTAAAGGGGCTACGGCAGCCATCCCAGACATTCCTGGTGTGCTGGGTCCAGCTCTTGCCTGCCAGAGGCCATTGGGCTAGAGAGATGGGGAGGTGAGTGTGACGTTCCCCTCTGGTGTTGTCTAGACCAGTGATCTGCTAGGCCACTCCAATCCTTGCCTCCGGGAGCCAGCCTTACCCTGCTCTGCTGTGAGAACCCCCACTCCTGGGCTGTTCACGCACAGCCTCTGGCATGTAAGCTGCTCCCAGCTACTTGCAAGCGAATGACACTAGCCAATATCTCCGGTCCCAGACACAGCCCTAGGAACCTCCATCTTGCAGTGTCCAGTTATGCCCCCTGGACGCTGGAAACTTATATAAGTTCATCAATTTAACAAAGAAATTGATATGTCCCACGCTTGTTATCCCAAGGGGAGCCTCTGACACTGCAAACCAAACGCGCTGCTTCAGGTAGAGTAAATAAACAGATTTATTAACTATAAAGATCGATTTTAAGTGATTATAAGTCAAAGCACAAGAAGTCAGATTTGGTCAAATGAAATAAAAGCAAAACGCATTCTAAGCTCATCTTAACACTTTCAATGTCCTTAAAAACTTAGATGCTTCTCACCACAGGCTGGCTAGTTACTTTTCAGTCAGGCTCTCCCCTTTGATCAGCGTTTCATCTTGGCTTTGCCCCCCCACCCCTTCAGAGTCAGGTGAGCATTACCTCATCGCAGTCCCATACTGCCCAAAGGAAGGGGGTGACTCCCTTGAGGGTCTAACACAGGGGTGGGCAAACTACGGCCCACGGGCCGGATCCGGCCCCTCAGGGCTTTGGATCTGGCCTGCGGCGCCGCCGGCACCATGTCCCTGCGGCCCCCGGGTGAGGGGGCAAAGGGCTCCATGCGTTGCCCCTGCATGCAGGCACCGCCCCCGCAGCACCCATTGGCCGGGAACAGGGAACCGTGGCCAATGGGAGCTTCAGGGGAGGTACCTGGAAGCGCGGCAAAGGCAGCGCACGCGGAGCCCTCCTCCCCCTGTCCCCCAGGGGCCGCAGTGCTTCCTGGAGCGGCGTGGGGCCGGGGACAGGGCAGGTGTGCTGGGAACCTGTCCTGGCCCCGGTGCACGCCGCTGCCACCCCGGAGTCGCTTGAGGTAAGCGGCGCTGGGCTGGAGCCTGAACCTCTTCTGCATCCTGCCTCCCCAACTCCCTGCCCTAAGCCCCCTGCCTGCACCCCGCATCCCTCCTCCACCCCAACTCCCTGTCCTGAGCCCCATCGTACACCCTGCTCCTCTCCTGCACACCAACCCCCTGCACTGAGCCCCCGCTGCACCCTGAACCCCTGTGCACCCCAACCCCCTGCCCTGAGCCCCCTCCCGCAGTCCGCACCCCTCCTGCACCCCTGCCCTGAGCCCCTCCTGCACTCCGCATCCCTCCTGCACCCCAACCCCCTTCCCTGAGCCCCCTCATACACCCTGTACCCCTCCTCTGCCCCAATCCCTTGCCCTGAGCCCCTTCCTGCACACCACACCCCCTCCCACGCCCCGCACTCCCTCCTGCACCCCAACCCCCTGCCCCGGTCCTGCATACAATTTCCCCACCCAGATGTGGCCCTCAGCCCAAAAAGTTTGCCCGCCCCTGGTCTAACAGATTCTTTTGTTGCTGCCCGAGCCAGTGTCCATTGTTCCTGTAAGACGGGGCTGGGTTTGTCCCATCCATGCCCTGACGAGGCGTGAACTGCCTCTCTGCTCTTGGAGAGTTTTTGCCTGGCCTTGCTTTAAACCATGAGGATACATTTTCAGCCTCATAACTATATACATGAAATTATAACCTATAACCTTACTATATCATTACTGTAACAATTACTATAACATCACCATAACAACCATGCTCGGTGCATTATGATCCTTCCGAAGACACCCAACATGACAAACTTTGCATTGGATACCACACAGTCATTTTATAAAGATGAACGTGGGGGTGTAGGGTGTTCCCCTGAGGTACCGCGTGTCACAGTGGGGTGAAGACTCAAGGATGGGGTGGGGTTGTTGACCAGCCAGGCCCCAAACCATGTAGTCAAGTATCAGAGGGGTAGCTGTGTTAGTCTGGATCCGTAAAAAGCAACAGAGAGTCCTGTGGCACCTTTAAGACTAACAGATGTATTGGAGCATAAGCTTTCATGGGTGAATGCCCATTTCGTCGGATGCATGTAGGGCTTTACAGAGGAAGCCCCTGGGCAAGCTCATGTCTGTGGGCCAGCAAACTGTTTATGCTGCTAACCCCAAACTGCTTCCCAAACTGTCAGGGGAGAGGGGTCATTGTGCTCCAGAGTGACCTCTGGTGGCTCCTAGCGATTGGCCGAGCTCTGGAAAGAGCTCTCCACCCAATGCTCCAAGCAGCAGAGACATGGAACTTGTACCCTACGCTGGGACCCAAGGGAGCAAGCCCAGGCTCTCTGATGGAGGGGTGTAGGGATTGCCCAGCCCGCACAGTTCATATCCCAGTGAGAATCCTCACCCCGTGGGGGGTGGGGAGACCGCAGTGCTACAACCTCAGGAAGTTCTGGCAGGGGAGAGAGTGGCTCAGTTAATGGGCGTGGGTGGCTGGTACCAAACTCAGGGATCCCATGTAGGAAGGAGCCTTCTGCACAAAGCCGCTGTCTCATGAGCACAGGATGGGGGGGAATATCGCAGAGGCCATAGTTCCAGGCAGCTCTCCTGTCTCGGACACGATAGGATTTGAGTGTCTCCCTCAGCAGTGCTGCCTCCCTGAAGCACCCGCCGTGCAGGTCGACCCCACCTAGATATGGTGTCATGGTGGTGCTGGCCCAGAAGCCTCTGGCTTGTGGCAGCACTCTGGAGCGAGGGCTCCTATGGCAGAGTCAGCCAGGCTCTCCAGTGCCAGGAATGTGGTGTGGGGATCCCTGTCAGCAGCCCGCCTTTCCCCTCCAGGCCGGGGTGAATGAGCGCAAGAACACCATGAAGCAGAAGGGGATTGTGCAGAAGAAGAAGGAGAAGCTGAGCGACCTGGAGGAGGAGGCCAAGGAGCGAGCCCAGTACCTGCTGCAGCGGGCCAACAGGATGCGCATGGAGCAGGAGGACGAGGTCAAGGAGCTCAGTGAGGTGGGGTCTCGGGCTCTCTGCTCTGCAGTCTGCCCCTCTCCCCAATAACTGGGCCCTTCTGCGAAGCAGGTCAGCACTGTACCCACTGACCCATGGCACTCAGAGCCAGGTTTATCCAAAGCAGGGCAAGCTCAGCACTGCCCTGGAGGGACCCTGTACAGGGAGAGGGAAGCTGAGTCTTCTTGGCCCCTGTGCAATGGCTGTCAGGGAAGGTACCTGCTGTGATGGTGCAGATCATGACCTGTGTACGAGGAGTGGGACCAAGACTCATTCCACATGGTACCAGCCATCTGATAGCATGGACTTACAGTTCCTACTGACCTGGGCTGGATATGACCTGGTTACCTGAGTGGGGAAGCTCTTTGGGTCATTACCAGCCTCCTGTGCCGTGCAGTCCTTGCTGTACTCAGATGTGAGGAAACCAGGGTGCAGAAATGCTAAGTGTCCTGCCCGAGGGCACACGGTGAGTCAGTGGCATGGCTGGGAATAGAGCTAATTCTTTGCTCTAACCACTAGACCACCGTCTCTGTTTCTTTCTTCTTGGACTGTCTCTTCCTGCCCCTCCCCCATCTGTAAGGTTGAGGCAGTGCGGTTCTTTGTCCCCACAGATGATCCTGAACGCAAAGTGCCAGGCGATCCGCGATGCACAGATGCTGGAGAAGCAGCTGATTGAAAAGGAGCTGGAGGAGGAGGAGAAGCGCCTGGACCAGATGATGGAGGTGGAGAGGCAGAAAGCCACCAAGATGCAGGAGGAGCTGGAGCAGAAGAGGAAACAGGAGCTGATCAGGTGATTCTGCAGCACTGGGCAGAGCTAGTCATAGTGCAGCCCCTCTCCCAGCACTTCCCATGGAAACCAAGGGAAACCTGCCTGTATGGCCATGGGGCCTGGTCAGCATAGCAGCCCTCAAGGCAGGTTTTGCAGGCATTTGTGCCGGGGACAATATGATGGGCCACTCATGTCTCCCTGCCAGAGATATTGTTGTGTCCTGTTCCCAGAGGGAGGCAACATCTCATCAAGCAGATAGAGAAGAACCAGCAGGAAAGGGCTATGAAGGCGGAGCAGCGGGATCAGGAGGCCCAGGAGATGCTGGATTATCTGGAGCAGCTGCAGATGGAAGACCTGAGGGTAAGAGAGAGACAGGTGAGGTGTCAGAGATTGATTCTGAGCCCGTCCAACCACTCTCCTCTCGCTCCCAGCAGTGTAAGTGAGGAGGAGCTCTGTTGCCAACCCAGCGCATGTGAGAGGAGACTCAGACCCCGGCTCTCTAGTATCCCCTGGGGCCAGGGGAAGGGGCAGCCCAGAGCTAGTTAATCTCCTCACGGTTGACTATGGGAAGCAGACAAGGAGCCCACTTGGAAAGTGAGCAATTAGCAACGGGGCCCTTCTTCAACCCCAGCCCAGTAGCTGGCTCCTCTGTCCCTCCTGATACATGGTACCAAGAAGGCTGCAGGCAAATGCCAAAGCAAGAATGGGCTGGGAAAGGGTCTGTGCTGGGGCCATTTTCCTGGGGTCCCTCTCTCATGGCCACCTTGCCTTGTACCTTTCTCAGGACATGGAGCACAGACATGAGCAGAAGATGAAAATTCAGGCTGCGATTAAATGTATCAATGATGAAAACCAGCAGCGTAAGGAGGAGCAGCTGGCACAGGAGAGGATGGCTGACCAGCGGGTGCTGGAGTACCAGAAGCAGAAAATGGTATGTTCTGTGGGCAGCGGGACAAGAGACCAGGTGGCATTCCTGCCCAGTAAACTGAGGCTGCATGTCACTGTGAATGTTCTGCTCTAGTTCAGCCAGGAGTTCTGGGCAAGGTGCAGAAATTATTGGGTAAGGGGTGAGGTTCCCTGGCCAGTGCTATGCAGGAGTTGAGACTAGATCATCATAATGGTTCCTTCTGGCATTAACATCTGTGAATCTATCAGCGAGATCCATCTGGGCTGATGGATGCTGGCATGTCCATATCCCGCAGGCAGAAACACACATCTGTATGAACCATGTTTTCTGGTGCGTGAGCATTGTTCAGCTAAGAACAGAGGGAGAATGTCTGGCTAGCTAGATGCTGGCTGCTGTAAGGAGTCCAGACAAGAAGGGGAACAATTTACTAAGGGTCATGGTGGATTCTCCATCACAAGTCTGGATGTGTAGCTAAATATCTGCTCTAGGAATTACTTGGGGGAAGTTCTCTGGCCAGTGTTATACAGGGGGGTCAGAAATGTGTGTGTGAGCGAGAGACAGAGACACTGGGTGTGTATGATGCTGTGCGCCTGCATGTGGTGGCGATGGGGAAGGGTTACTGTTAACAGCCCGGGTGCAGCTCATTGACCCGGCACTGTTTACCTGGTCCAGGCACGGGAAGCAGAGTTCGAGGCTGAACAGGAGAAGATCCGTCGGGAGAAGGAGATGGAGACGGCGCGTCTGAGGGCATTGCAGGAAAAGGCCCAGGATTACCAAGCAGAGCAGGTAACATGCTCACTAAGCCTGCCTCCGTGCCAGTCCATCTCCCTCCCTGCCTCTCCCTCCCCTGCTTCCATCCCAGCCAAGTCAAAACCTCAACAAACCCAATGGGAGTAGCAGAGGAATGGTTCCTCTTGCTAGACCAGTCCCTAGAGCCCTAGTGGTGTAGGGGGCATGGGTGGGGCGCACCCCCTGGCCAGGACACCTGGTCAGAGTGCATTACATCTGCACTCTCCAGAGCCAGTGGGCAAAGGGACCAAGCAAGGAGCCAGGGGAGATGCTGCATTCTCTTTACAACAGACTTGCATCTAGCAGCATGTTCCCCTGAGCAAACTCCTTCCCCAGCTCCAAGGAATTAGCAGCTTCCCTTCACACAGGATATCTGTCCCCCTTGCTGGAGCTGGCAAGGGGCTAGCAAGGGCTGCTGGGACAGAAGTAAGATGGAGAAGCTGGAGCTTCTCTTCTCCGCTGGCTGTCCAGCCAGGAGCCGTGGGAGCCCCTCACTCCACCCACGCTGCTCTGAGGAGGGAGATATTTCAGTGAAATGCACCGAGAAATGGACCTGGTTAAACCAATTGTGTTGCTCTGTTGAGGCATCATGGTGTAGAGTGGCCTTCCCTTCCCCTGCCCTGGGAGGAGGTCTCACCCCATCCCTCGCCTTGGCAAGGGACCAGGAATTATGCTGTAGCCTCGCACACCTCATGGGGGTCTCACAGCAAAGCAAGGGAGACATGAGAAACCCGTGTCCACAAGGCTCTAACCTGGGCTGTGGCAGGGCAAGGGCCCCTGGCTGAGAAAGCTCTGCTCTTTGTCCTGGAGAGGCCACCTCAGGAGCACAACCAGGCCTTGCTGCCATAATGGGGTGGGAGGCAGGTCTCTCAGGTGGCCCCAGCCCAGAGCTGTGGAGATCTCACCAACCCCGTGGTGGACCCACTAGAACCTAGTGTTATGCACTCCCAGCAGCCTGCCTTGCTCAAGAGGTGGCTGCAGAGGCTCAGCATTAGACCAGTGGCTGCGGCATCCTATAGATTGGGCTAGTCAATTATTTTTTGTCAAGGTCCAAATTTCTTGATCAAGGTACAGTCCAGGTCCACACTCCAGGGAAAATTTAAAAAAATAACAATAATAATGATAATAAGTAAGTAAAAAGATTTCAGGGTCCGTTCAAAAGCGTCTGGGCGTCCGGATTTGGCCCACAGTCCGCCTATTGACTACCCCTGCAATAGATTATCATTGGCTCTGAAGGACCATGAGGACCCTGAGGCTGTGAGCTAGGTGCCAGCATAACTCATAGATGGCACCAACCCATTGTTCTCTATCTTCTCTCCATTCAGCTCAGATCCCAAGTCTAACAGGGTTTCTGTAACGTCCAGCACTGCTGCCTCTGCCCATGCTCAGCAACTCCAGCTGGGTCCGTCCTGCCTCACTAGTAGGAGCATGCACATAGCTGGACGGTGTGCTGGGGGGCAGGAGGCAGAACAGAACCCAGCTGGCTCCTCTGTAGCCCAGACAAAGGGAGCTCAAGGTCTTGAGCAGCAATCAGGGGTGTGGAGCTGTGCACACAGTGCAGCTAGGGTCCCTGCTCTGCTCGCAGCGGGAGTCAGTGCTCTCCCTTTCTGGCAGGACGCGCTGAGGGCCAAGCGGAACCAAGAGGCCACCGAGCGAGAGTGGCGTCGGAAGGAGAAGGAAGCTGCGCAGAGGAAGGCGGAGACTGAGGCCATGCTGAAGAAGAGTCGGCTGGAGCAGATAGCCCACAAGGAGCACAGCCTGGCTGTGCAGGTGCAGCGGGACCGCAATGAGTTCGAGAGGATCCTCAGGTAGAACGGGTGGCGCTGGTGGGGTCACTGATGTAGTAACTGAGCTCCAGCCCTGGAGAGGCAGGTAGTTCAGGGCCCGGGTTCCCAGTGATGCTGCACCTTCCCTCTGCCCCGTCCAGTGCTGAAGGGACTGGGGCTGATCTCCTGCCCCCTCAGCACGAGGGCTTCCTTCCGAGGCTTTTCACACCATGGATTTCCTTCAGATGGACGATGGTTTTGTGTATCTTTGATCACATGATCAGAAAATTCTACCCAGCATGCACTGTGTCATTTCTGCCCCTCCAGCTTCGAGCAGCATAGTGGGAAGCGGGGTTCTGTAGAAAATCTCCCTCTGTATGCCAGGCTCACGCTGCTCTCTGGCTGCTCAGCCTGGGAGATGGGCGGGCACATCAGACAAAACACTGGGCCTGAGCTGCCTGCTCAGACTGCAATCAGCCTTGGACCGCACTGGGAGCCTACCCATTACAGACCCGTCTGGGGAGCCCAGCTTCCCCCTTGAAGCCACGGTGGGAGGACACAGCCTGGACAGTAAGCAGCAGGAACAAGGAAACCCTTGTCTGCATGGGAGGGTGCTTAGCGCGAGAGTGGGGAAGTGAAACTGGAATGCATCAGGAGGAACTTATGGCTGCGGCATGGGTCAGAGCCTTGGACAGAGGGTTATCTGCCCTTCCAGTGCTGCTGCTGGGGCGGGCAGCAGTTCGAGCACAGGGGTCATGCAGCGCAATGTCTCCCTGCAGAGCCCAGCGGGATCAGATTGAGAAGGAGCGGAAGGAGCAGGAGCGGCGCGCAGCCCTGCATCTGAACCATGCCGACCAGGTGCGGCGCCAGGTGCGCGAGCACCAGCAGAAGCAGGTGCAGGAGCGAATCGCTACCTTCGAGGAGGGCAAGCGGCTGAAGGAAGAGGCACGCCGGCGCAGTGAGCGCATCAGTGAGATCAAGAGGAAGAAGATGGAGGAGCTCAGGTGAGGTTGCAGGGCTAAGCAGAAGGCCTGTGCCTTGGGAGTCTGGGCTCCTGGGATGGGCTTGGCTTGGCATGACATCAGCCCATTCATAGTGCTGGGGCAAGGCCATGGGATGTGGGAAGGGGTTAGAGCAGGGATTCTCAAACTGGGGGTCAGCACCCCTCAGGGGGTTGTGAGGTTATTACATGGGGGGTCGCGAGCTGTCAACCTCCACCCCAAACCTTTGCCTCCAGCATTTATAATGGTGTTAAATATATAAAAAAGTGTCTTTAATTCATAAGGGGGGGGTCGCACTCAGAGGCTTGCTATGTGAAAGGGGTCACCAGTAAAAAAGTTTGAGAGCCACTAGTTTAGAGGGTCACTGCTCACGCAGCACAGTCCAGCAGGATACCCTGTTACGGTTTGGGGTGCAATCCAGACCAGTAAGGGGTTGTGCCCTGTAACCCTGAATGCCATAAATCAGGCCTGCACAACTCGTAAAGCGGCTAGGGCCATATTACTCCAAAGAAAACAGCTGAGGGTCGAAACCCCCCAGCCCTGCCGAACCCCCCCCCAGCGCTGCCGAAACACCCTCCCCAGCGCCGCCCAGCCCCCCCGAAACAACCCCACCCAGCGCTGCCCACCCCACGGAAACAAACCCTCCTTCCCTAGCGCCGCCCCACCGAAACAGCGGTATTGAACCTTGGTAATATGTTATAGCTGGCCCCTAAGGTAGTATAATTAAGGTAAAAGAAAACTGTCTTTTTGCTAGAAGTAGAATAAGATCTTCCCCCCACTTTGTAATCAATTGCCCTGTTGAATGAATGATGTGTGAATGAGGAAGGCATGGAAGGCAAGCACCTCCACGGGATGGGAGCCAGACCAGATCAGTAGAACAGGTCAGCCACCGACTCACCACTCACCTCCTCAGCTCACCTGCCCCCCCGCCACTGCTCGCCCGCTCGCTCGCCTCCTCAGCACCCACCCCCCCGGCTTGCCTACTCACCCCCTGCCACTGCCCACCTGCTTGCCCCCTCAGCCACCTCTCCCCCCCGCTCCCGGCTCACCTGCCCCCCTGCCACTGCCCGCCTGCTCACCTCCTCAGCCCCCCGGCTCGCCTACTCACCCCATGCCACTGCCTGCCTGCTTGCCTCCTCAGCCCCCCCTGCCGCCAGCTCACCTGCCCCCCCCACTGCCCGCCTGCCTACTCACCCCCTGCCACTGCCCGCCCACCTCCTCAGCCCCTCTCCCTCACCCACTACTTGCCTACTCACCCCCCGCGGGCCGCACAGTGAGCCCACACGGGCTGCATGTGGCCCCCGGGCCACATGTTGTTCAAGCTTGCCGTAAATGCTCTGCTGCCATAGTTCACACCAACAGCCAGCAGACAGGCATGCGGTATCTTCCCCCTTGTTCACTGAATGGCTTTGTTACCTTTCATGTAAATATAGCTTCATTGTCTCTGCCTGACGATGAGGCTGGTTAGACAAGTGAACACGCAGTTGTTTATGGCCTAGACTTGCTGACTCCCCAACCAACTGGTGAGCTTTAATGGTTCTGTTTACCGCAATTGTAAATTGCATCCCATTGTCAGCAATCACCTGCTTCTTTGGTATGCCAGCCCTGGGCAGACCTGTTTCTACTTTGTTCAAATACAGACTTTAAAACATAGTCCCAAGGGACTTGTCACATATATTCCACAATGATATTATTGACCTGTGTATTAGTAGCTTTTCAAATGATACACCACAAGGATAGTTTGATCATTGTCATGGGCGTAGGGTGTGAATACAGGGGTGTTTAGGGTCACAACCCCATCCCTGCTTTCTCTCCCCATATCCATGTGACGGGTTAGATCACAGAACCCGCCTTGGGAGCTGCCAACTGATGTGCCAAGACTACTTCTGGCCCTGATTTCCCTGCCAGCTCGGGACCCCAGCACCCTGTCTTGCTGAGCCAGACACGCCCGTCTGCTCCAACACAGACCCAGGGTCTGAATTACTTGCCCCAAAGCTGCAGATTTAACTGAAAGCAGCTTACAAAAGTGTTCTTGTCTTTAACAGTCAGATGCCCAACTCCCAATGGGGTCTAAACCCCCAAAAATCTGTTTTACCCTGTATAAAGCTTATACAGGGTAAACTCATAAATTGTTCGCCCTCTGTAACACTGATAGAGAGAGATGCACAGCTGTTTGCCCCCCCCCAGGTATTAATACATACTCTTGGTTAATTAATAAGTAAAAAGTGATTTTATCAAATACAGAAAGTAGGATTTAAGTGGTTCCAAGTAGTAACAGACAGAACAAAGTGAATTACCAAGCAAAATAAAATAAAACATGCAAGTCTATGTCTAATACAGTAAGAAACTGAATACAGATAAGATCTCACCCTCAGAGATGTTTCAATACATTTCTTTCCTAGTCTGGGCACAATTCTTTCCCCTGGTACAGCCCTTGTTCCAGCTCAGGTGGTAGTTAGGGGATTCCTCATGATGGTTCCCCCTTTCCTCTGTTCCACCCACTTATATATCTTTCGCATAAGGTGGGAATCCTTTGTCCCTCTGGGTTCCCAACCCCCCCCCCCCCTCTCAATGGAAAAGCACCAGGTTAAAGATGGTTCCAGTTCAGGTGACATGATCACATGTCACTGTAAGACTTCATTACCCACTTGCCAGCACACACATATACAGGAAGATTTACAGGTAAAACAGAGCCATCTAGGGTGACCACACGTCCCGATAAAATCGGGACTGTCCTGATTTTGAGGAGTTTATCCCGTGTCCCGACCAAAGTACGGTCGGGACGCCATTTGTCCCAATATTTTGTTTCCTGGTCTTCGGCGGCAATTCGGCGGAGAGTCCTTCAGTCGCAGACGGTCTTCGGCGGTATTTCGGCGGCGGGTGCTTCTGTCTTTGGCGGCAAGGTTTATTACCTGCCACCGAAATACCGCTGAAGACCGTCCGCCACTGAAGGGCTCTCCGCCGAATTGCCGCCGAACTCCTGGATGGGTGAGTGTAAAAAAACAAAAACAAAAAACGCCCCCACTGTGGCGGTCACGATATTTTCCCCTTAACATCTGGTCACCCTAGAGCCATCTGCAGTCAATTGTCCTGGTTAATAGGAGTCATCAAGATTCCAAACCACCATTAATGGCCCACACTTTGTATAATTACAATAGGCCCTCAGAGTTATATTTTATATTTCTAGTTTCAGATACAAGAGTGATACATTTATACAAATAGGATGATCACACTCAGTAGATTATAAGCTTTGTAATGATACCTTACAAGAGACCTTTTCCATGAAGCATATTCCAGTTACATTAGCATATTTTCATAAAATCATATAGAGTGCAACGTCACAATCCACTCCCTGGTTCTGGGCCCAGCAGGGTAGATGGGGGCTGTGGAGATGATGGGGAGCAGGTGATGGAGTCAGCAGGGAGATGTGGGAGAGGAGCAGCTGCTGAGCAGAGCTGGGCAGGCCAGCAGAGGAAGTTGGTTAGTAGGGCTGAAACAGTTCACTGGTGTTAGCTGGGAAGAGCAGGAAAGGTGCCTAGGGCTGCCCCCAAGGCTTCCCCTTCTGCCTCAATACACTCTGAGCCTCCCCTCCAGCCCTCCTTTCTGCCCCCCAGCACTTCCTCCACCATACACACGTGGGGATGGATCACCCCGCGGAAGAGGCAGCAGATTCCCTCCAGCTGGTGCTAGTCCCCAACCTCTTGGTCAAACAGAACCAGCCCCATCTTCATGGTGACCAGGCAGCGGGGCGCCAGGGGGAGCAGCCAGAGGGACAGATTTAAATTCCATGGAGAAGAGGCCCCCTGCCTCACCAGCCCAAGGCCCCAGTGATCATGGCGAGGAGGCTGGTAGTGCCAAGTCCAGTGTGGCCCTCCCAGCTGGCTCTGTAGGACCTGGAGAGAAGGGGGCTCGGGCCGTGGGCCAGGCCCATACCCCAGCATTCTGCACCAGGACCTTGGGGCTTGACGTCCTTTCCCTTGTTTTCTTTGTTTCTAGAGCTGCTGGCCTGCCTGAGAAGTACTGTGCCCAGGTAGAGCGCCGAGGCCTCATTGAGCCAGCCTCTGCACTGAGGGTCTCCAAGGCCGCATAGCCCAGCCCAACCTGGCTGCACCGCATGGCAAGGAATCGCAGCCCAGCCTCACTAGGGGCCTAGATTGTATATTTTGTTAGTTTCTGAGAGTGTTTTATGAATAGAGATATTTATGGAGGTGTTGGTGTCCTTCGCTTTGCTGTGTCCCCGAACCAGCCCCACCAGGGAAGGAGGGAACAGCATCCCCTCTCCAGCTCGGCCCAACTCTATGGGCTGTGGAGAGTGGCTCACCCATGCTCCCCAGGTGAGAGGGACGCATTAGTGGGTACCTCCCCTCCACTTCCATGGAGGGGCTTGTATCAGGTCCTGGACTGGCACATGGGTGGTCCAACCGCAGGCTTCCTGGGTTACTGTGGGCAAGGTGCATGGGCATTTTCTTCACTGTGCTACAGTCCTCAGCTCTGTTACAAGGGACTTCTCAGCCGGCTTGTGGTCAGATCCAGACCAGCCAGTCACTGGTCCCATATCCCCACGTCCATCAGTAGAGAATGGGAAAGGCTGGAGTCATGCTCTGATGTCTGAGAAGGGCAAGAGAATCCATACGCTCCTGAGGCAGCCCTGGAAGTCCTGCTGGGCCCCTGCCCTCTGGATGGCATCAGCTCCAAGGGAGAAATCCATACAGGAACGTCACCCCGAACAATCCTTTGGACAATGTTAGATACAGCGCAGGTGGGTCCCTTCCGTGGCTTGACTGTGACTTTATGGCTTTCAGCTCCGTTCCAGATCGCGCTCCCTGGGCTTTAATAACCCTTGTCATTAAAACTGGTTGAACAGTGTAGCAGCTGCCAGAATACCATCAAGAACTCTCAACAGGCTCATTCTCCCAGTACACCCTGTCCTTGGCTCCCGATTCCAACTTGGATGGCTGACAGTCCCCGCATAGCCCTCCCACCCCCCTTCTCCTGTGTGCAGTATTGGTTCTGTAGTGCTGTAGGGATTGGTGCTGAGAACAGCACTAGAGTTAAAGTTGAAACTGAATTTTCCTTTGCAGTCTAGTTCTGTTCTGCCATCAGTGTTTTTTGGAACAAATTCTTGACATATGTTCTGAGAACGGATGTACTGGAAGGAGTCACATTGCATGGGGAAACGGACTGGCGCCAAGTGCAGCAACAGCAGAAAATCCCTGAGTGCAGATAGAGTGCTCCCAGCTGTGCTGTTCAGGAGTGCCAAGAGCCAGTGTCTCAGGCACAGCAGCGTACCCCGTGGAGCACTTTCTCCAGAAGAATCACTGACAGAGGGGTTGGGTTTCAGTGGTAGCCGTGTTAGTCTGTATCAGCAAAAAAAACCAAGGAGTCCGTGTGGCACCTTAGAGACTAACTAATTTATTTGGGCATAAGCTTTCGTGGGCTAGAACCCACTTCATCAGCTGCATGAAGTAAAAAATACAGGAGCAGGTATAAATACATGAAAGGATGGGGATTGGGGCAGGAAGATTTGCCTAACTGAAGGCTCCAGGCATCCATGTCCCTGGGACAGAAGATTCTCCAGCTGCTCCTCACAGCTCCTACAACAGCATCTGCCTGTACCCCAGAGGTGATAAACCCTTGCTGTTACAGAGAGGCTGAGGCCGGGAGGAGGAGGGGGAAAGGAGGAGAAAGAGAGCAAGCAGGGAATGGAAAGATGAGAAAAATCATTGGAGGGTCTTTGATAGAGGGAGGCGCAGGCTGGCTTGCCTCCCTCCTCTGGCTCCTGCAGGTCCAGCTCTGTCCCCATGTCCCAGAACAGCATGGTCCTGTAGATGGCATCAGGGTGGGGCTGAGATCTCAGCTGGTGGGCCTACCTCTCCCTCTCTGGACGTTTGGTGAGGATGGCGTCAGTCATGGAGCTCAGGGTTTGTTCTGCTGAATAATTCAGAGCAGAGTGATGGACACAACAGATCTGAGAGCGTGTGAATCTCTACAGTGCCTTGTGGGCCTCAATCAGCACAGGGGCCTTGGAGAGGCTGTGTGCCTGTCCTGTGCTGAGGCAGATGGGGACAGATTGGTGCAGGCTAGAGCAGCCTGAGGGCTGCCCTAAGTAATAGGCTCTCTAAGTGCTGTGTCAGCAGAGCTTAGCTTGGGTGCAGGACTCTGTAGGCCATGTCTCCTCCTGTCCCTGAACGCCCCCTGTGCCAGTGGTTTTGCAGTGGTGGCACAGAGCTGGGAGATCCAGGCCTCTTTGCATAGCTTAGCAGGGGCAACGTGTCCCCAGAGCGAGGGTCAATCCCTCCCAGAGCCCAAAATGTCCTAGACTTGTTTGTTATAACAGGACAGGGAATAAGGCCTGACTGACAGCCACACAGAGGAGAGCATTGAGGTTGTCTGGGCTAGGAGGGTAGGGACCCGTGTATCATAGAAGAGGTGCTATCGATAGGTCCGTGGCTTTAGAATATGTTCTGTGGTGCTGGGTGTTGTATCATTGTCCCTTAGGAACTCTAAGTGCTTTTCCAGAAGCATTTATATTTGAATAGCCACAGGCCCCGTACCACCTCGTGAACTCTCACAAGCAGATTCTCCCTAGCAGGAATTGTGCATCAATTAATTTCTCAGTAGGAGAGTCCGTCAACCCTGTACGTTGTCAGAGAAGTCGGAGCCAGACGCTCAGAGACGTATGCACCAAGCGTTCTCAAAGGAAACCCAGAGGAAACAGCTACCTCCCTGGATAGGCTCAGCCCGCTGACTAAGAGCCAGCCGCACTAACCCTGTGCCACAGCGATGGTTTGCTAAAATAATGGGAGGAAGCAGGTGGTGTGACGCTTGTCACTGGCTTTTCTCCAGGAGGCTATTTCTGCATCCAGGTGGCGTTTGTAGAGAACTCTGTAAATGGTACAGCTTGGAGAAAATGGAGAGAAGTCGTGACATTCATCTGCAGAGCCCAGGTTACACAGCTCTGCACTGGGGCTTGGTGTAAACTGGAGGGTGGGGAGGTGGAGGAATGCCAGTTCTTTAAGGGGGATGTCTCAGCCAGACCATTAGCAGCACATTAGGATAGGGACCATTAGCAGCGGTCCCTATCCCCACCACCCAAACCCAGCCTCAAGTTGTGCAGATGCAGCATCGTGGAGGTGCCTGTCTGGGCTCCACAGCTCAGTTTGGGCCAAGTTTTGCACTTACAGCAGGGATTCAACCACTTTGTTACTGTGAAAAGTGCGAATTAGCCTTCAACATGACCGTGCGTGCTCTGAGTGTGGAATGGGTTTTCTGAGAATGTACCAGGACATCTGTTAACTAGTTTGAATAAAAACTAATTAAAAATGGATCCTCTAAGATTCTGAGAACCCTACGTCAGACCTTTTCTGTCTGCGATGATCTGAACAGAATAACCCTAACTCTTCCAGCTTCCCACTGAAATCCTGCACATTGACCATGTTTCCAGCCACGTTTTAGAGGCAATGGCCATTTTTGACATTACTCAGAGTGAAAGTTTCTCCTTCAGCAGAGGCTGGCCTATAGTTGGTCAGAGAATGCCATGAGTGCCCCATTTCAAAATGGGCTGCCATCTTCTATTGTTCTCAATGAGGCCGAAATGCCAGGTGCCCTCGGCAGAAATGTCCACTGCCTCCATTTGCTGGCTCTTTGCAGGGGTCCTGAATCTGCTTCCTTGCAACACAGGATGCTGCTACCGTTTTCACTGAATGCAGCTCGGTTTCACTCATGCTGGAAGCAACGGCAGCTCGGAGCCATTTTGAAAGAGGGCCATTCTTCATAGAATCAGAGAAGATTAGGATTGGAAGACACCTCAGGAGGTCATCTAGTCCAACCCCCTGCTCAAAGCAGGACCAACCCCAACTAAATCATCCCAGTCAGGGCTTTGTCAAGCCAGGCCTTAAAAACCTCTAAGGTCCCTCGGTAACCCATTCCAGTGCTTCACCACCCTCCTAGTGAAAGTGTTTCCTAATATCCAACCTAGACCTCCCCCACTGCAACTTGAGACCATTGCTCCTTGTTCTGTCATCCAACCACTGAGAACAGCCGAGCTCCATCCTCTTTGGAACCCCCCTTCAGGTAGTTGAAGGCTGCTATCAAATCCCCTCTCCCTCTACTCTTCTGCAGACTAAACAAGCCCAGTTCCCTCAGCCTCTCCTCATAAGTCATGTGCCCCAGGCCCCTGATCATTTTCGTTGCCCTCCGCTGGACTCTCCAATTTGTCCACATCTTTTCTGTAGTGGGGGGCTCAAAACTGGATGCAATACTCCAGACGTGGCCTCACCAGTGTCGTTTCTCAGAAGCTGATTTCATTTTGCAACCTCTGACGAACTTTCAGTTACAAAAAATAACAGCAAAAAGTGACCATTCCCCCTCCCTCAATATTTATCCTCTAAAACTGACGCAGGGACAGAAAAGTGTGCATGCGGATATATGATTGCATTCGGGGGGGTGGGAGGGAGAGAGAATCTCCAAAACTTTCTTTTGTGCTGGAATAGCCCGGGCAGCTGGGAATGCTCTACATGTCTCAGCCAGCAGGGACTCCTCCAAGCAATCTGGATTCCAGCCAGACCTGCCCTTCGTCTGGGAAGTGTCTGGGCGGGGAGCATGCAGAGCCCCTGGGGATGCACTGCGAGAGCGGGCGGGTCTCAGGCACCCTATCTTTAGCTGAGCTGCATGGAGTCTTCTCTGCCCCAACACACGCCTATGGGCAGAGGCGGATTAAGATTTACTGGGGCCCTGGGCACAAAGAATATTTGCCCCCCCCATTCCCTTCCCCCCAAGGCCACAGCCGGAAGCAGGGCCATGGTAAGAGCTGCCTGGGGAGCCCTGAACCCTCCACCTGCCCGGGGCAGTGCGCCCTGGAGGGCAGGGACATGGGCCGGGGGCTGCTCTCAGCCCCCCTGAACCACTGCCCAGGGCAGGTGGAGGATCTGGGGCTCCCCACAGCTGCCTGGGCTCCCTGGGCGGCTCTTGCCACAGCCTAGGGCAGTGGTCCCCAATATGTGTGGCATGTCCCCTAAGGGGGCACAGAGGAATATGTTGGGGGGGCATAGCAGGGCCTGGGTCAGCCCCCATGGGGAGTGGGGAGGGAGTGCACCCTAGCTCCAGCTATGGCTTCGCTCCTGACCATGCCCCCAGCTGCAGCTACAGTCCCACTCCTGGCCCCTGGCTCCCAGCCCCCACTCCCAGCTCTGGACCAGGGGAGCACCCAGCCCAGCCAATTATACTGGTGCACTGGCTACAGCGTCCCCACGCTGAGTCCAGAGCATTTCGCACCCACTCCTGCTCCCTTCGGCCTGAGAACAGGGGATCCAGCCTGGGTAAGGGGGGGGCAACCAAAAAAGTTTGGGGACCACTGGCCTAGGGTGACCATATGTCCTATTTTGGCCCCAGTTTGACCCCTTGCCAACTAGATAATCAGTTGGCAAGAGCAAATGGGACAAATGCCCAGTTTTGCCAAAAAGTGGTTCGGGGGGATGAGTGGCAGGGCTTGGTTGGGGGGGGTGAGTGGTGGGGATTGAAGGGGGGTAAGCAGTGGGGCTTGGGCCAACCCCACATAGGGAAGCAAGGGGGCTTGGGCCATAGGGTGACCAGACAGCAAATGTGAAAAATTGGGACGGGGGTGGGGGGTAATAGGAGCCAATATAAGAAAAAGACCCAAAAATTGGGACTGTCCCTATAAAATCGAGACATTTGGTCACCCCAGTGGGCCAGCTCTGCTCAGGGGGTGGGGAGGGGCTTGGGTGAGTGGCTTGGGCCAGCTCCTCATGGGGGGGGGAGGGGGGCGAATATGGTCATCCTACCACAGCTGGGCTCCTGCTTCTGGCCTGGCCAGGGTATGGGGCCTCAGGGGAAAAGGAGGAGCAGGGATAGGGGCCAGAGTTTCGGTGATTTTGCGGGGTGCTGTCAAATTGGCTGGGGCCTTTGGGCACATGTCCCATGGGCCCGTTGGTAATCTGCCATGGCCTAGGGGAGGCAGACAGCACCATCCGGAAATAGGACTGCCAGTCTCCAGGATCATCCTGGAGTCTCCAGGAGTAAAGATTAACCTTTAATTAAAGGTTATGTTGTGTGATGAAATCTCCAGGAATACGTCCAACCAGCACTGACAACCCCAGCCGGAAACAAGCACCGGCTTGCGGCAGCAGGCCCAGCTCAGGCAGCAAAGGGAAGGTGGGGCTCCACCATTGTTCTTCAGACAGGCCTCTAGGGTGGACACCACTTCTTGCTTCACTCCTGTGCACCCCCACAGTGCGCACACTGTGTTCTCGCCCCTACGCACACCCCCATAATCATCCATATGTCCAGCCCTGCCCCATAGGGAGCCCCCTGTCCCATTCCTGCGCCCCCCGTTCCCCTACGTCCTGGCCTGCAGGTTCCCCCTGGGCTGGGTCTGTTCCCACACTGCTGCCTCACAGGGACTCTCCCGCAGCTCTTGCCCAGGCTGTTTGTCCTGTGAGCCACTCTTAGGCTGCAACTTCCACCCCCCAGCCCCATTATGTGTACTCTGCGCCTGCCCCATTCCCAGGCTGCAACACCAGGGGTGCAACAGCTGATTCTCGGGCCCTGCCCTTTGGGGAGCTGCCAGCCCATGCTCCTGGCCCCTTTGTTCAGCTGTCCAGTTTCTGCTCCCCACAGGCTCTGTGCCTTGCCTGCTGGCCAGCCAGCCTGTGTCCTACTGCTGCAGCTCCAGTCCTCTCCTGCTGCTGGGGCGCAGAGAACCCCTTCCTTAGCCTTATCCTACTGCAGCCCAGGAGAGCCGAGGGTCTGCTCCCCCACCCCTGCTGACCTGCCCACGGGGGCGAGAGAAAAGCAGTGAATCTGCTGCTCGGCAGCTTGCTCTGAGTCATTGCTGCCTCTCTCTGGTGCTCCTAAGGCACCTGTCATGCTGGTGCCAATTCTCTGCACCCAGCCCAGCCAATTATACCAGTGCACTGGCTGCAGCGTCCCCACGCTGAGTCCAGAGCATTTCGCACCCACTCCTGCTCCCGTCGCCCTGGGAACGGGATCCGGCAGCTCAATGAAGGGACACTCCTGGCTGGAATGAGATGGATCTGCCAGCCCAGGTCCCAAGGACAGCGCTGAGCTGGGGGAATAGTGCCGCTGTCTGTGGGTGAGAACAGACCTAAGGGACAAAGACGCTGAATCTCGATTTAGGGTTTACAGGGGCGCTGGGCTACTGGATCCAGCCAGCCTAAAGGACGCTGCGCCTCTCCGCAGATCCCATGACATGGGACATGTTGCCGAGTGGTGCGAAGGGACTGGGCCCCAAGGCTTTGGGGTTCTATTCTTGCCTCCGCCACTGAGCTTAGATTTATTTATCCATGTGCTTGCACGTGACAGGAGTCCTGCCTCCACGAGACAAAGCCATAGGCAAGCTCTGAGGTTCCCATCAGAGCCTCAGGAGAGGAGACTTGCAGCCTCTCAAACCTCTGCCGCTACCTGTGGCTGGGTGCAGATCCCCATCTGAGGGTACGTCTTCACTACCCGCCGTATCGGCGGGTAGCAATCGATTTATCCAGGATCGATATATCGCGTCTCGTTAAGACGCGATATATCGATCCCCGAATGCGCTCACCGTCGACTCCGGAACTCCACCAGAGCGAGTGGTGGTAGCGCAGTCAACGGGGGAGCCGCAGCCGTCGATCCCGCGCCGTGTGGACCCCAGGTAATTCGATCCAAGATACTTCGACTTCAGCATAGCGTAGCTGAAGTTGCGTATCTTGGATCGATCCCCTCCCCAGTGTAGACCAGCCCTAAGATAGCCACTGGGTGCCTGAGGGAGCCAACCAACCAACACTCCCAACACCAGCTCAGCCAGCTCACGCCATCCATCCCTGACTCAGCCAGGCCGGGGAGCAGGGAGGCTGCCCAGGCCCCAGACACTGGGGTCTGCAGAGCTGAGCGTCATCCAGGTAGCAGCAGCACTACAGCCCAGACCCCTCCTACTCCCCCAGCAGCCACCAGCCTCCCACATGCAGCAGGGATGGGGGGAGACAGACTGGGGTGACAGGCAGAGACCTCCAAGCATGAGTCCATCTTGTCAGTTGCAGCCCTCACTGGGGAGGCAGGAGGGTGCAGTGGTTAGAGGGCCCTTGCTATGGGGAGAGCTGCGTTCACGTCCCTGCTCTGTACAGCCACAGCCGCACTGCACCACCGGCACTGAGTCACTCAGGGCTAAATCCACAGAAGGACGTAGGTGTTGCAGTGCCTGGCGTTCAGGTGCCTGCCTGCCTGAGCGCCGGGCTCCCTGTACAGGCTGGGGCTCACAGAAACCAGCAGGAGAGCAGGGAGCTGCCCAGGCTTGCCAATATCGAGAGGCCTAAGCCCCTCCCCTCAACAGGAGTTCGGAGCCCTCTTGGGATTCTCAGCTGTGAACCCTCTCCTGGAGGGGTGAGGATTTGAAACGGGAGCGCCCTGACCCCTGGGTATCCAGCTATTCTGCCATACCCCAGGCTGCTTGCCTGAAACATTCCCACTCTGCTGCCCACGGCTGTCTTTTGTGTGGGTCAGGTGTGCTCAGAGCCGGCCTACAGGTGAGATGTGCGGGGGAGGGGTTGCCTGGTTTGAGAATCTGGTTTGACACCTTAAATGACTGCTTCTTGGAGCAGCTAGTCCTGGAACCCACCAGAGGAGAGGCAATTCTTGATTTAGTCCTAAGTGGAGCACAGGATCAGGTCCAAGAGGTGAAAATAGCTGGACCACTTGGTAATAGTGACCATAATATAATTAAATTTAACATCCCTGTGGCGGGGAAATCTCCACAGCGGTCCAACACTGTAGCATTTAATTTCAGAAAGGGGAACTACACAAAAATGAGGAGGTTAGTGAAAGAGAAATTAAAAGGTACAGCATCAAAATTAAAATCCCTGCAAGCTGCGTGGAAACTTTTTAAAGACACCATAATAGAGGCTCAACTTAAATGTATATCCCAAATTAAAAAACACAGTAAGAGAACCAAAAAAGAGCCACCGTGGTTAAACAACAAAGTAAAAGAAGCAGTGAGAGGCAAAATGGCATCCTTTTAAAAGTGGAAGATAAATCCTAATGAGGAATATAGAAAAGAGCATAAACTCTGGCAAATGAAGTGTAAAAATATAATTAGAAAAACCAAGAATTTGAAGAACAGCTAGCCAAAGACTAAAAGTAATAGCAAATTTTTTTTAAATACATCAGAAGCAGGAAGCCTGCTAAACAATCAGTGGGGCCACTGGACGATCCAGATGCTAAAGGAGCACTCAAAGATGATAAAGTCATTGCGGAGAAACTAAATGAATTCTTTGCATTGGTCTTCACTGTTGAGGATGTGAGGGAGATTCCCAAACCTGAGCCATTCTTTTTGGGTGACAGATCTGAGGAACTGTCCCAAATTGAGGTGTCATTAGAGGAGGTTTTGGAACAAATTGATAAACTAAACAGTAATAAGTCTCCAGGACCAGATGGTATTCACCCAAGAGTTCTGAAGGAACTCAAATGAGAAATTGCAGAACTACTAACTGTCATCTGTAACCTATCATTTAAATCAGCTTCTGTACCAAATGACTGGAGGATAGCTAATGTGACGCCAATTTTTAAAAAGGGCTCCAGAGATGACCCTGGCAACTACAGGCCAGTAAGCCTGACTTCAGTACCGGGCAAATTGGTTGAAACTATCGTAAAGAACAAAATTGTCAGACACATAGATGAACATAATTTGTTGGGAAATTGTCAACATGGTTTTTGTAAAGGGAAATATGCCTCATCAATCTACTAGAATTCTTTGAGGGGGTCAACAAACATGCGGACAAAGGAGATCCAGTGGATATAGTGTATTTAGATTTTCAGAAAGCCTTTGACAAGGTCCCTCACCAAAGGCTCGTAAGCAAAATAAGCAGTCATGGGATAAGAGGGAAGGTTCTCTCCTGGATTGGTTACTGGTTAAAAGATAGGAAACAAAGGGTAAGAATAAATGGTCAGTTTTCAGAATGGAGAGAGGTAAATAGTGGTGTCCCCCAGGGATCTGTACTGGGCCCAGTCCTATTCAACATATTCATAAACGATCTGGAAAAAGGGGGAAACAGTAAGGTGGCAAAATTTGCAGATGATACAAAACTACTCAAGATAGTTAAGTCCCAGGCAGACTGCGAAGAGCTACAAAAGGATCTCACAAAACTGGGTGATGGGGCAACAGAATGGCAGATGAAATTTAATGTTGATAAATGCAAAGTAATGCACATTGGAAAACATAATCCTAACTATACATATACAATGATGGGATCTAAATTAGCTGTTACCACTCAAGAAAGAGATCTTGGAGTCATTGTGGATAGTTCTCTGAAATCATCCACTCAATGTGCAGCAGCAGTCAAAAAAGCGAACAGAATGTTGGGAATCATCAATAAAGGGATAGGTAATAAGACAGAAAATATCATATTGCCTCTATATAAATCCATGGTATGCCCACACCTTGAATACTGCGTGCAGATGTGGTCGTCCCATCTCAAAAAAGATATATTGGAATTGGAAAAGGTTCAGAAAAGGGCAAAAATGATTAGGGGCATAGAACGGCTTCCATATGAGGAGAGATTAATAAGACTGGGACTTTTCAGCTTGGAAAAGAGGCTACTAAGGGGGGATATGATAGAGGTCTATAAAATCATGAGTGGTATAAAGAAAATAAATAAAGAAGTGTTATTTACTCCTTCTCATAATACAAAAACAAGGGGCCACCAAATGAAATTAATAGGTAGCAGGTATAAAACAAACACAAGAAGAATTTTTTCACGCAATGCACTGAGTGGGTCTGTAACGGGCCTCTTCCCAGTGTAGGCTTGGTGTCATGGCACCATTGCCGCCATTGTAAACCAAGTCCTGTGTTATTCCCAGCAGAGCCAGCCTGCCCAAGGAGACCTGCTGGCTTCCTCTTCGGAGACCGACAAATAACTGAGTCATTGTTAACAATTATAAGTAATCACAGAGCTCTTTCTGGGCAAACCTGTTTGATTCTTAAAGTAAAAGCACTACAGACCCTACAGGTATGTGAGAGCCCCCAGCCCTTCAGCACCCCATCGATGCGCTCACCTTGGTGGTCACAAGCTCATTGCAGCTTCAGCTCAGAACAAGCACATGCGTTTAGTCCTCTCCTTAGCCAGGTCAGGGAGCAGAGAATTAGTAGACTGTGGGTTTTCCTCCCCGCAGCATAGCTTCAACAGGGATTCTAAGTGGGCATTTCCATTATTCGCCTTACCCCCAGGTACTTCCTAGGAAATCTGCTTCACAGTATTGTTCCATAAAGCCCGTTGACATTCCTAATCCCTCCAGAGACTGCATTCTGGAGACAAGGCAGGTGAGGTAATAGAGTATCTTTAAACTTCAGAAGTTGGTCCAATCAAAGCTATTATATCGTCCACCTTGTCCCTCTAGAGATTACATTAGTCTCCTAGAGAAGGTAGCTGCATAGAATTGCACAATAACACACCCCCAGCTGCATTGTTAACACAATGGACCCCAAAGGTATTAAGCCTAACTCAATAACATTTAACTTAATTCAATAAAGTGCCTTCAGTCTATTGTTGGTCGTCACACACGGATTATACGCTCCTTGGACAGGCACCATCTCTTTGTTCTGTGTCTGAACAGCACCTAGCATAGTGTGGTCCCAGCCCAGCACTCGGCCTCGTAAACTCTACGGCAGTGGTCCCCAAATTGTGGGGCATGCCCCCCTTTGGGAGCATGGAGGAAAGTTTATGGGGTATAGGGGGGCTTGGGCCAGCCCCACAGGGTTGGGGAGGGAGCACCACCCAGCCCAGATCTGCTCCGGCCCCTCCCTCATCCATGGCTCTGCTCACGGCCTCGGCCCCACCCCCAGCTCTATTCCCGGCCCTGGCTCCTGGGGGGGACAGGAGTAAGGGGGGCATGACATGAAAAGTTGGGGGCCCATTGCTCTACAGTAACACAACTAAATAACTAATAACTGAGCTGTGCCTGGCTCTGGAGCACCTTGGTCATGGTAGTCTGTGCCCCCAGGCCTGGCTGCAAGGACCTTGGGCATTTCTTTGTGTCTGCAGCTGCTGGGGGGCTCCATGGGGGGTTCTGGTGAGGGCAGGAGGCCAGGACAGATTGTTGCTGAGCTCAGGATCCAGAAGCTGCTCAGCCTAGTGGTGCAACAAGGAAGAACGCTGTGATGAGACGTTGTCAGCTGCACCCCAGGGAGTGAAGCCCCATGAGCGTGAGCCTTGCAGAGGGGTGTGGAGCAGAGGAGTGCCAGGGCATCGGAGCTGGGCCCGGCGTGCCTCCCAACAGTCATTCTGGCTTCCCCACAAGACACTTCTTATCAAACCAGATCTATTCTGGGCTGGATAAATCACAGACGCTGCAGAGCGTGTGGCTGGCTCAGAGCCTTCACGTGGATCCAGCCCTCTAAGGGTTAAATCAGAAAAATGAGCTCCGTGCTGGGTCAGTAACTGGAGCAGCAGGTGGCCCAGCAGAGTGTTAATAACCAGGCTGCAGCTGAGTCTGGCTGGAGGAACAGGCTGGGCAGCACTGAAGGGGCTGGTTCGGCATCACTGACAACATGGGTGTGGGGCCCATCTGGGAAACCACAGACCCAGGCTGTGCCCAATGCCCAGGGCAGACGCTTTTACTGAGCAGGAGCCTGGTCTCACTGCCTGTGCTGGCAGTGGGAGCTGACAAGGCGGGTGGATGGTGCTGCCATGGCCTGGATTGGCAGGGGCTGGAATTCATAGCCAGTTAGTTAATGCCCAGGTGCTGTGTGGCAGCAGAGTCTCAGGGCTGGAGCCAAATCCTTGGATTCAGGGCCCCTGATGGGGGAGATTCTGCAGCAGCTGCAGGAGGTTTTTACTGGATCTGATGTACAAACAAAGGCTGCACCCGGGCGGTTTATCTTGAGATTCAGATGAGGTCAATTTATCTCCCCACATGCTCAGCTTTCAACGTGCCGAGGATCTTTGTATCCCAGACTCAGAACTGCAGCGTGGCAATGGCAGAGAGGCGAAGCTGGGTATGGGGCTTGGTAGCTGGGAAGGGGCCCCTCGGGGGGTTGGTCCCCAGAGGAGCGGGTTAGGCGTGTGGGATAAGCACGCTAGCTGGATCTTTCTGCTAAAATGTTCAGCTGTGAAGCAGTTAACAACTGTCATTTAAATTATCCTTAGGTTTCAGAGCCAACCCCCCATTTAAATGAACAGGGCTGTTTTCACCTCTTTTGTTTCAGGCTCTCTGCAGACTCAGGCTGACCCTGCTGCTTGGTCTCATTCCGCTCACATTTCGAAGGGGTTTTTGTGACCAGGAGGGCTGGAGTTATTGTGAAGGAGCTGAGATTCTGTGGCAGGGAGGGTTCTGTGATTAACCCCACAGCTACAGAATGACAGACGCCACGGCCCCTGATCAACTCTCATTTACCCCGTACAGCACTCTGAGGGTTAAATGACAGGCATTCTTAGCCTAAGGTTAGGTCAGCCCTGATCACCCCCCCCCCCCAAGTCAGCACTGAAGAGGGATCCCTATTGACCTAGCCCAGAAACAGGGTGGAAGCAAAATGAGGGGCAAGGGGGCTCTCAGGACTGCAGTGGGGCCCATCATGGAGGGAAGCTGCTGTAGCTGAGGATGGCTGCAGAGATTAGCAATCAGATGCCATCTTGGAAGGCCACGGGGGGGGAGGGGGGGACGGAGGGCTGCGCTCGGCTGCAGTGCCAGGCTTTGGTGGCCTTCAGGTGAATTCTGCAATGCTTAAATTAACCAACGTGGGCATTAAATACAAGCACCCTGAGCCTTAACAAGGAGACGCCAAGGCCATGGAGGCACTAACTACGCTGCATGGGTGTGTTGGGAACATCAGCAGATGTGGGGCCACCCGAGTCAGGCCCTGAGCACCAAGCACAAGACTGTAATTAACAAGCAAATTGCACCCTAGGCATAGGCGTAGTTTGACTTCTCTATTGGGGGTGTAAGGGGTGGGAGGGAAGGGGCTTAATCATACGTATAGATCTACCGATTGATTGTGGTAGTTAAATTACAATGTACCCAAAATCACAAATACAGTTTACATTCATTATTTAATCACCCTTTTTTATTTTAACTTAATTATTTGCCATGTTTACCAGCCACCACTTAAAACATCAGCATTAGCTTAAGAACAAATTACTGAATAAACAGAACCAAGCACTATGAATCATGTCTCCCTGGTTTGAGAGTTGCATAAAGATTGTCTTAATATAGAAATACTGTAGAAGCATTCGTCTTTCCCTACGGTTAGCTTTTCTCGGTTTTAGCTAGAGTAAAATAATTTGATGGATCTAAGTTAAAATAGAATCATATTTTACTGAAGTTAAAACTTTTAAAGGTCACAGAGTCACTTTTCCATAGGTGTTTTGCATCATCCTGTAACATCTAATAGAAAATTATATCTGTGCTACAGCTTTTTAGAGTAATTTCTCAAGATGCTTGTTTTAATTCCCACTGAAGTCAATAGGAGTCTCTGGTAAGGTCTACACACTACACACACACTGCAGTAACATGGTACTGAGGGGTGTGACAAATTCACCCCCTGAGCGATGTAGTTATAGCGACCCTAACCTGCCGTGTAGACAGCACTACGTTGGTGGGAGGGTTTCTCTCTCCCATTGGCTTAAAGCAGGGGTTCTCAAACTGGGGGTCGGGACCCCTCAGGGGTTTGTGAGGTTATTACATGGGGTGGGGGGGCGTGAGCTGTCAGCCTCCACCACAAACCCCGCTTGCCTCTAGCATTTATAATGGTGTTAAATATATTTAAAAGTGTGTTTAATTTACTAGGGGGGTCGCACTCAGAGGCTGGCTGTGTGAAAGGAGTCACCAATAAAAAAGTTTGAGACCCGCTGGCTTACAGCATCCTCCCCAGACATGCTACAGCGGCGGGGTGGGCGGGCTGGGTGGCCCAGGGTGCATATTCAAGAGGGCACCGCGCTGATACACCCCACCCACCTGACCTGCCGACAGCCGGGCTTAGGGGCAGCCAGCCAGGCATGGCAGCGTCTGGAGAGGGTGGAGGGACTGAGCTGCGGGGGCGGCGGGGGGGCAAGCTGGAGCAGCCAGGTAACTCCGCTGAAATGGGGGTGTCCCTCCCCCCCACTGCCCTGCTCCACTGTGTCTGCAGCCACCGCTGCTCCTGCCCCCCCTCTGCCCACACCCATGCAGCCGCCCTGGCCAAGCTCGGGACCTGGAGCCTGTGTGCTGGGGAGGAGGTTTGCTGATGTCAGGGTGTCCCCCTCCCTCCCACCTGTGTACCCGGTCTCTGCTGAGCTGGGGTGGGGGCGAGGGGGAGCGTGTCTGTGCTGGTGCCTCCGTATCTGGAGTGGGAGCTGCCGGCGCTGCTGTTCAGGCTCCTAATGCTCTTCTTAAACAGATAGCATGCTGACACACTCACTGTGACACACACTCCCCCAACACACGCAGTCTCTCACACACACACTTGCACACTCCCAACATACACACTCTCTCCCTCACATACACTCCCCTAACACACACACCCCCAACACACACACACTCTCTTCCTCACACACACTCCCCTAACACACACACACACACTTGCACACTCCCAACACACACACACTCACTCCCTCACACACACACACTCCCCTAACAGACAGACACACACACACACACCCAACACACACACTCACATGCATACTCCCAACACACACTCACTCTCTCTCACACACACATAGACTCCCAACACACTAGGGTGACCACTCATCTGAGCGCCCCCGCCCATGCCGGGCTGGCTCAAGCTGCTCACCTGAGCCTTGTCTCTGCGCAGGGTGCAGGCTGGATGCGGGTGAGCAGTGACCAGGGCCGGTGCAAGGAAGTTTCGCGCCCTAGGCGAAACTTCCACCTTGCACCCTCCCCCCCCCCACCCCGGGGGAGCCCCCCCCCCCGAGGCCCCCCCCCCCCCCCGCGGCAGCTCCCCCCGGCCCTGCCCTGAGGCACACACCCCTCCCCCCCCGCGGCAGCTCCCCCACCCCGGGGAGCCATGCGGCAGCTTCCCACCCCAGCTCACCTCTGCTCTGCCTCCTCCCCGAGCACGCCACCCCTACTCTAATTCTCCTCCCCTCCCAGGCTTGCGGTGCCAAACAGCTGATTGGCGCTGCAAGCCTGGGAGGCGGGAGAAGTGGAGCGGCGACCGCGCGCTCGGGGAGGGGGCGTAGGAACGCTGTAAAAAAAAATTGAGAACACCACTTTTGGTGCCCCCAAATCTTGGCACCCTAGGCAACCGCCTAGTTTGTCTTAATGGTAGCACCGGCCCTGGCAGTGACCATGTTTCCCAAAGGCTGGGGATGGCATTGCTGCTCACCTGAGCCCTGCTGGAGTCCTGCCTCCCGCCCTGCGCAGGGCTGGCATCACCGCCCGCCTCACACACGTCCCTCCACACCCCACTTTTATTGACAGAGGTGGGGATTTCTCCCGTTTGCTCTTTCCAACTGATGAAATTGGCAAGAGCAAACGGGACAAATGCCCACTTTTTCCAAAAAAGTCAGGACAGCCTGGACAAGGCTTAAAAAAGGGACTGTCCTGGCCAAAACGGGACATATGGGCACCCTACAAGCATACACCACACATTCCCCCCATCACCCCTCCCAAAATTCAGAGCTGGGCACTCAGCCAGCACCAGCCGCCCAGCCAGTGCCGAATTTGTGTGGGGGCTCAGCCCCGGCATCTCTTTCAATACAAATTAAGCACTGGGAGGAGGCAGTGGGGTCTGGGGGCAATGGGGGGGAGCCGTGGGCGTCAGGGACAATGGGGGATGTGCCTGCGGGGCCAGGAGCGCCAAAATACAAGTTTACCCAGGGCACCATTTTCATTAAGGTCGGCCCTGGGCACAGCTACATCAGTGCAGCTGCGCCGATGTAATTTCGAGTGTGGCCCTGCCCTTTGATGTCTTTCTATGGGAGTTAGAAGACCCCCATGATGTTGCAAAGACACCTGTTGGTTCCATCCCTATTGATTCTACACAACTGCTCCATTTGTGTGTCCAGCGAACCTGGGTCCTTTTGTCAGCGAGGACCTGAAATCAGACGAACTTTAGTTGCACTCAGCTTTCAGTTTGTTCCCCAAACTCCAGGCAAACATGCGGGAGGGGAAGAAAAGGGAAAGCAACATCAACAAAACAAGATTTGTACAGCCCACTCCAAACTGAGAGCTCTATCTTGCACATAAGTTCTCCTTATGGTACCCGTATCTCACCCTTCACATGAAGCAGATCTGCCTGCATCGCTTGCCACAGAGTTAATTGCATTTTTAATAACCACTTTGTATTTATTAACCTTACTAAACTGAAATGAAATCCTCATATGACATATGTCAAAATATGTCTTTCAGAAAGACCGGTAGCTCAGATTTTCTCTTTCCCTATGTCACCTTTTTAGAAAGAAATACACTCTGTTCTCCTGGAATGGGACACATCAAACAAACCCATTGCTAAAGCCGGTCCCCAGCCCCTCCACGCCAGGGTACCAAGATAGCAAGCGAGAGGGACAGAGTCTCACACGCATGCCCAGCCCTGACCCCAATCCAGGTGTGGGACAGGCAAGCTCAGCCTGGCAGTGTCCAAGTGCGGAGGAGTTCAGTGTGGGGGGATGCAGGTGCGGGGTGAGAGGGGTCTGTGTGGGGCACACTTGGTGTGGGTGGCTCAGTGGAGGGTCCAGATGAAGGGGGGATCTGGATTCATAGGGGCTCATTGGGAGGTTCTGGGTGCATGGGGAATGGGACTCTGCTGGGGGTGGGTGAGGCTCGGGGGGGGGTCTGGCTGCACAGGGGTTTGGTGGGGGGCGGCTCCCCATCCAGTGACCCCTCCCCGCAACGGCTGAGGAGCAATGGGGGGCAGGAAGTCAGGGGAGGGGTGCAGAGCTTCCTGAAGCCAGGGGAGGTTCCTGGGGGTGGGTCTGACTGGCCCCAGTAGCTCCCAGCTGGGGAAGTCACGTCGTCCTCTCCCCCCCACACCCCAGCTGGGACTAGCAACTGAGCCCTCACTTGGGTTGGAAAGCAGCTCAGGCGCCTGGCTATCCTCGGTGAAAATGGCCACAGCCCAGGTGGGGAAACTGAGCAGCAGGCACAGAGCGCCTGGCATCACCTCTCCCCCCGCCCGAACGTTTCCGAGCTAAGGGAGAAATCTGGGTGCCCCCCATGCATCACCTCTGCCTCCTATTCAGTTTGGGGGGCAAGGCCCTCCCATGCCTCCCAACCTCTGCCCATGCCCATGAGACTGAACCTCACTTTACTGCTGCCTTCGCCTCTCCTGCCTCCCACTGTTCTTGCCCCTCCTGGTAACACTCAGCTGCCTAGGCAGCCCAGCTCTCTGGCAGAGGCCAGTTCTGCCGGTGCTGTCTCAGGATTGATTTCAGAGTAGCAGCCGTGTTAGTCTGTATCCGCAAAAATAACAGGAGTACTTGTGGCACCTTAGAGACTAACAAATTTATTAGAGCATAAGCTTTCGTGGGCTACAACCCACTTCTTCGGATGCATCCGAAGAAGTGGGTTGT
>NW_020664600.1:730248-743909 GCF_002925995.2 Terrapene triunguis | reverse complement strand
GGCCCGGCCCCCGCGGCGCGGCTCCGGGTCGGACCCAAGCCCGGCAACCCCGGCTAGAGCGCAGCTCGATTCCTGGGGGCGGGGCTTGCAGCAAGCCCCGCCCCCAGGAATCGGGCCCCGCTCTTGCTAAAGCCGGCCCTGCATGACAGGGGTCATTGAAGATCGCTGCCATAGCTCTGACAAAGTCCTCAAATTGTCCCAGACATGGGCTTGATTTTCCCAGGAGTGGAGATGCCCAAGCCAAGGCCTCCATGTGAAGCAGACTGATAATTAATCTCACCTGGGTTTGGTCAGTGGCATATGACTTTGGGCATAGCAGAGCCAGGAGCAGACACTGATTTAGGTCATAGGGTTGGCAACGCTCCCAGTTTTGCCAGGAGTCTCCCGGCATCGGGCTCTATCTCCCAGAGGCCACTGAAGCCAAATCAGGAGACTTTAGACCACTAAAAGTCCATTGGTGCAACAGGACTAAGGCAGGCTCCCTGCCTGCCCTGGCCTCACGCTGCTCCCAGAAGCAGCTGGCATGGCCCTGTGGCCCCTAGGCATGGGGGGGGCAAGGGGTCTTCGTGTGCTGCCACCACTCTGAGCGCTGACTCCACAGCTCCCATTGGCCAGGAACTGCGGCCAATGGGAGCTGGGGGGCGGTGCCTGCAGGCAGGGGCAGCGCATGGAGCTCCCTGCCCCCGCAAGGGTCACAGGGATGTGCCGGCTGCTCCCAGGAGCGGTGCGGGGCCAGGACAGGCAGGGAGCTTGCCTTAGCCCCGCTGTGCCGCCAACTGGGAGCTGCCCGAGGTAAGCACCACCTGGCTGAAGCCTGCACCCTTCACCCCCTCCCACACCCCAAATCCCTGCCCCAACCCTGGGCCCCCTCCCAGAGCCAGTACCCAAATCCCCCTCCCGCAGCCCAACCCCGTGCTCCAGCCCTGAGCTCACTCCTGGAGCCAGCACCCCAAACCCCCTCCTGCATCCCAACCCCCAGCTCCAGCCCTGAGCCCCCTCCCGCACCCAAACTCCCTCCCAGAGCCTGCACCCCACTCCCCTTCCCACACCCCAACGCCCTGCCGCAGCCTGCTGAAAGTGAGTGAGGGTGGGGGAGAGCGAGCGACAGAGGTTGTTAGGGCACTCAGCTGGGAACGGGAGACATGTTCATTCCTCACTCCAAATCAGGTAGAGCAGGTGTTTGAATGTGGCTCTCCCAGGTGAGTGTCCTAAATACTGGGCTGTTGGTTACAACAGGCTGGGGTTTGTTTCCCTCTTCCATGAGAATGGGCAGACCTGGCTCAGGCACCTAACTCCTGGAGAGAGTTCACGGCTAAGACACCTGAGTGGAGAGAGGTGCCTCCATCTGGCCCATCAGCCTACTGCCCAGGTCAATGGGAGTTAGGCACCTATGTCCCCTGGTGGATCTGGGCCCTAAATCCCATCCCTTTGCACTTCACTCCTGGCCATCTTAGGGGGCTCCCTGCTCAGCTTGCGGGTGTCTGAGGATCTCCTCCTTTGGCGCCCAACTCTCCCCATGCATTGTATGGGCAGCCTGGGTGCACAGCTCAGCACTGAGGATCCCAATGCACAGCAGGCTGCCTAGGAGTTCAGCACTGCAATGGCTAAGCCGCTTTGTGGATCTAGTCCCTGGGGGGTCTTTACTCCTATGTGCCTAATTCCCATTGAAATCAATCCAGCTGAGGCGCCTAACTCACTCAGGTGCTTTTGCAAATGCCACTAGGTGCCTACCTGGATCATTAGGTGCCTAAATACACCTGTGAATCTGGTCTGAGGACCGAGAGATTCCTGGCACCCATCCTGCAGTGAGGATGTCCAGAGCTCCATCGCTATATCCCTCCTTTCTGAGGGTTGTCTACACAGGGAAGCTGACTGACAACTATGGTGGAATCAGCTGCTCTGGAAGAGCTCCCTGTGTGGACTCTATTGTGTCCACAAGGGCAGCTATTTTGGTCCATTTCTCTGTGTAGACAAGCATCAGGAGGTGTATGAGAATGAAACAGATCCCTGGAGACTGTATCAGACGCATCCAGGACATGCACAAGATGCTGTCACCACAGTCAGAAGGCCATGTGGAGGAAATGAACAGTTTCTACTAAGAGTCAGAGTACATGTAGGCTTGGCACGAATCCCCTTTGCGTTCATGTGGTGCTCCAGACACTAACAAAAAACATCCCGAGAGTGGCACCCTGGAGCAGGCTTTTTGCAGAGCAACCACAGGAAAAAAATAGTGGGTGCTCAGCAGCCACCCGCTGATCAGCTGTTCAGTGGGTCCCGCCAATCAGCTCCTCCCCCTCCCCTGTCAGTGCCTCCTGCCTGCCACCTATCAGCTGTTTGGCAGCAGGTGGGAGGCGCTGGGGGGAGTGGGAGGAGCGGGGGAGGGAAGAGGCGGGATGAGGGTGGGGCCTTGGGGGAAGGGTCAGAGTGGGGGCGGGACCTCAGGGCTGAGCTGGGGTGGAGCACCCTTGGGGGAAAGTAGCTGATCAGTCTGGGGGCCATTAGCTGAGGGTTGTAAAAGAAGACACAGGAAAGAAGGAAGGAGCGTGGGGAGGAAGAGGATTGGTTTAGCTAAGCCCAGTATGCTCTGAGATCCCACCAGAGGGAGAGCTCTGGTCTCCTCCAGTCCTGTGGGAAAGCGCAAGAAACCACTGTAAATACATTGCTGCACAAGACTGTGTTGGGGTTGGTGACGGGAATATAAAGAACTACGGTGGAGGTGCCATTCACTGGAGCATCTGATTGGTTTCTGGCCAGCAGAGGGTGGGGACGGAGCAGGCCCCATTGCAGTGTCACTCAAAAGGACTAAGCTGTGGAGTCCTGAGATGAAACAATCCTAGCCAAGGTCCCTCCTGCCTGCTTCCTTCAGTGTTCAAATCACCCCTCGACCTCTGAGACCAGCAGGCTTGGGGTGGGGGGGTGGGGGAAGGGGTTGCAGTCTTGCGCCATCCCACATACAGGGATCGATTTGCCCGATACTGGGATATGGGCAGCCCTGGGGGATTTTCCCAGCAACACTTCTCTCCCTCCTCATCCTCTCCTGCTGCTTCCTCATGGTCTCTGTGCCCACCCCACGGGAGTCCCCCTTAATTCTAACCTCAGCCCTACCGGTGAGGTGCCAGGTGCTGCCCAGGTGAGTCCCACCCACTTCCTGTCCTGGGCCTGACCATGCAGGTACCAGCAGAAGCGGTTTGGACGGGATTGGGAAGGGAGACCCGCAGCCTGGTCTGTAGAGCAGTGGTTCTCAAAGCAGGTCTGCTGCTTGTTCAGGGAAAGCCCCTGGCGGGCTGGGACAATTTGTTTACCTGCCGCGTCTGCAGGTTCGGCCCATCACGGCTCCCACTGGGGGCTCCAGGCCAGTGGGGGCTGTGGGAAGGGGCGCAGGCCGAGGGACGTGCTGGCTGCCCTTCCCGCAGCCCCCATTGGCCTGGAACGGCGAACCACGGCCAGTGGGAGCCGCGATCGGCCGAACCTGCGGACGCGGCAGGTAAACAAACCGGCCCGGAGCGCCAGTGGCTTTCCCTGAACAAGTGGCAGACCGGCTTTAAGAACCACTGCTGTAGAGGCACCAGGGCTGAACAGATAAGATTCCCGGTCTCCTTTTGTTTCTCCAGGTGAAACTCCCCACAGGTCAGGAGGCCCAGCACGCGGCCAGCACTGCTCATCCCACTGAAATCCAGATGGGCTCCTGTGCTTTGTGCTGGGGCAGGCTTCACCCTAGATGTAGCGAGTGGCTCTGCTTGAGTCCAGAGGTCAGGAGTGCGCCCCGCGGGCCCTAAGGCCGGATGCAGAGGGACATGCAGCACTGCCAGCCCCAAACGGTACAAAATCAGGAGTCCGGGCTCAAACATCGTGAGATTGGTTTAAAATCATGAGATTATTTTAGAAGTGGTAAATGTTGGGAGCTGTCTCTTTGCCCCCTGTTTGGAGCTCAAGGGTTGCACTCAGTCCATGTTTTTTTCTTCAGCCACAAGTGCTAGAAACTAACTTTTTATTCAAATAAAAGCCAAGGTCCTGCTGCAATATCACAATTCCAGGACCTGAGGCATGAAGAAGCTTGCAAATCTCAGGATGAAATCGCAAGAGCTGGCCACATTGGCCCGCGGCAGATTCTCAACTGGTTGGAGCAGGTCAGAAAATTTCAAAAATAAGTTGGTGGAAAAAAGACAAATTCTTGTGCTAATGTCCCCATTTTCTGACCTGCTGGAAAAGCCTGGGCCTTCACCAGCACTGGGGGCCTCATGGTGGGCCTTAGGCGGATTTAATGACATAACTCCTCCATGGCAGGGGGGTGCTCAGATCCCTTTAGCGGGAGAGACCATCAGTCAGCACCCTTCTCCTCAGGCATCCATGTGCCTTCCTGTTCCTGATCCTCTCCCTCCCACACAGTGACACTTGAATGCCATTGAAAGTGCTCTGTGAAGATTAGTTAGTTAATTACATGATAACAGCACACTGGGGAGATCCCCTCGGGCTGCTAGGATGCATATCTCCCTGGATTACCCCAGCTGGGCAGGTTCAGCTCCTGGCAGAGATTTTCAAGGAAAAGTAAGTGCAGGGAGTGAGGCAGGAGCACCACCCTCAGAGTCAGGGCTGACCCCAGTGACCCTGTCCAGTGCTAGGGCGTGCCGTATTGCAGGAAGCAGGATGGGGGGGCTCAGTAGGGGGTGCTCTCCCCTCAGGGTCAGTGGTGGCCCCAATGACAGTTAGTCCTAGGGCGTGCTGTATTGCAGGGAGCGGGGTGGGGGCTCAGTAGGGGGCGCTCTCCTCTCCCAGTCAACACTGGCTCTAGTGCACCACCCTGCTGCTGAGGGGTGCTGTGTGACAGGGAGCAGGGCAGGTGACTCAGTAGGGGTCGCTCCTCACTAGCAGTCAGTGCTGACTGGCGTGCCACATCCCAGCACATGTACATTGTCACCCCTCACATGCACGCTGTCCCTCTCACACCCGCACACAAACACTGTGGGTAAGATACACCCTGAGACGCGGTGCCCAGGCCCCTTGTGGGGGGACTCAGAGCACCTGGAGGACCAATATGAGCATGGGAACATCTAGATTTGGGTTCACCCTGTCACACACTCAGTCGCACATCCCATCACATGCTCACAGTCACACACACTGTCACACTCCATCTCACACACAGTCACACAAACCATCACACATGCTCAAAGTCACACACACTGTCACACACTCACACACTGTCACACCCCATCACTCGCTCAGTCACACACTCCATCTCACACACACTGTAACACACAGTCACACAAACCATCACACACGCACAGCCACACACAGTCACATGCTCACTTTCACGCACTCAGTCACACACATCTCATCACACCCCATCATATGCTCAGTCACACACCCCATCACATGCTCAAAAGTCATATACACTGTCACACCCCATCTCACACACACTGTAACACACTCCCAGTTACACAAACCGTCACACACAGTCACATCCTCACAGTCACACCCCCAGTCACACTCCATCACATGCTCAGTCACACACCCCGTCATACCCCATCTCTCACACACACTGTAACACACAGTCCCATAAACCATCACATGCTCACAGTCACACATACCCCATCACACCCCTTCACACCCCATCACATGCTAACAGTCGCACCATCATAGTACACTCACTGTTACAGCTCATTGTCACACACTGTTGCTCCCTGTGTCACACGCTCACACCCAGGTGGACTCATGTTAACCCTCCCTCCCTGGCTGTTTCTAATCCTCCCCTGGTTTTGCTCATTCTGCAGATGGTCCCTCTGCGTCTGGCACCAGAGGCAGACGTTGCCGGCACAGGCAGCTTGCCCTGCCCCCGCCTCTGCTGCCTGGCCAGACCTGGGATGTTCTCTCACTAGGGATGCCAATTTTGTTTGGATGTATTTCTGGAGGTTTCATCACATGACATAATCTTTAATTAAAGATCAATTCCTGGGGACTCCAGGGCAATCCTGGAGGGTTGGCAACCCTACCTCTCACTTGAGACGCCGTGTGACAAGCGGGCGCCTGGTCTGGGCTTGTGGCTGGTGCAGGGGGAGGGGCCGGCAGCCTGGCAGCTGCACACACCACACAGGGCGAGTAGGCATCTCCCTGCTACCAGGTCACTGGCACCCGCTGCTGCTGTAGGTGTAAGCTCTGCGGGTGGGTTGAGGCCCCATTAAAAGCTTTGAGGCCGGCTGTTGCCAACCTCCCTCCCAAACCCTGAGCTTAGAGAGCCGCCTGTCAGGCCTCCCTGTGCGAGAGGGATGCAGGGCGATAGGCCCGGCTGGCAGGAAAGCCCACGCCAGCCGAGCCAAGGTTAATTACCAGGTAGGCACAGGAGGGAGCGGGCGGCAGCTCACACTCTCGGCTTGGAGCCGCTCACTCACCTCCTCACTCACCCCAAAGGCATCCTCCTTGCAGGGAGGAACACCCAGCCCCAGCAGATAAAAGCGGCCCCAAGACGCTCTGCTTCCCTGTCTCCGAGCTCCCCACCCAGGATCGTCTCTCTTCTCTGCTGCTCTGGATACGCTGGGAGAGGCTGCAGGACCATGGCTGGGCGAGGGACTGTCCAGCTCCTCTTCTTGTGTCTAACGCCAGGTAGGCTCCTCCGAGGAACCCCTCAGGCCCTCCCCAGTCAGCGACAGGGAGCCTGGTGTGGAAGGCGAAGCCCCTGGCCCAGTGCAGATTGCAATGAGCAAACCAGCTGGGGTAAATAAGACCCGGCCTGACCAGCAGCTTCACCCAGACCCACCCCAACTCAGCATCTGGGAGAGGGTGGGAATGCCAGTGAACTTGGCTCTAAACCCCCCTCCTTCCCCATGACTCCCAGCCTAGCAATGTAGGGCTCATCTACATGGTGAAATTGCCCAGCATAGCTGCAGTGGAATAACTCCTGTGCTGTAGCCTGTGAGCTCCTTGGGGCAGGAACTGTCTCTTTATTTTGCATTTGCACAGCCCCGACCACCGTGGGGCCTGGTCCCTGGCTGGGGCTGCTAGGCGCTATGATAATACACCTAATAAATAATGTACAGCTCCTTGCACCATGGGGCCTGGTCCCTGGATGGGGCTGTTAGGTGTTATGGTAATACACCTAATAAATAATAACAATAATAGCTGTGCTGGAATAACTTCCCTGTGGGGACACTTGATTCCAGAATAACAGGGAGTTCATTATGGAATAGGAGCGATTATACTGGAATACAATCATTCTCGTTCCGGAGCAGCGTTCACACCAGGCAGTTTAGCAGGAAGAGCTAGAGCCAAATAGTTATTCCCCTGTAGCCATGTTGCTGTGCCGGTCACTTGACACCTGTGTACTCAAGCCCTTAGTGCATCACAAAAGTGCTCCGGCTCCATAAATCAGGCACTTCCCGTATGGAGCAGCACTGACAAAATGCAGCAAGAGAGAAACCTCTTATGGTCCGTCTACACTGGAGCTGGAGGTGTAATTTCCAGATCAGGTTGGTGGACACAGAATAGTTTTGATTGAGCTAGTGCACTACAGCAGTGGTTCTCAACCTTTCCAGGCTACTGTCCCCTTTTCAGGAGGCTGATTTGTCTTGTGTACCCCAAGTTTCACCTGACTTAAAAACTACTGGCGTGCAAAATCAAACATAAAAATACAAAAGTGTCACAGCCCACTACTACTGAACAATGGCTGACTTTCTCATTTTTACCATATCATTATAACATAAATCGATTGAAATATAAATATTGTACTTACATTTCCTTGCATAGTACATAGAGCAGTATAAACGAGTCATTGTATGGAATTGTAGTTGGTACTGACTTCGCTACATGTAGCCTCTTGTAAAACTAGGCAAATATCTAGATGAGTTGATGTATCTCTGTGTACCCCCGGGGGTTCATGTACCCCTGGTTGGGAACCATTGTGCTACACAGAGCAGTGTAGATGCCACGGCATGGGTGGTAGGAGATTTGGGATAACTACCTCCAGTTCGGTCCCACCCAGGACTCCGGGTGCTTGCTCAGGTGGCTAGCCCATCCCACCATCTGTGCTGCCAGAGCTACGCTGCTATTTTTAGTGCGCCGGCTGCTTGATCAAAGCTAGCATAAGTGTATCTACCTGAGCTGGAATCCCCTCAGCTGCAGCAGGAGTAACCATCAGCCAACAGCACCTTTCTCCCGCGCATGTTCCCTTCCTGCTCTGTCCTCCCACATAGTGGCACTGGTGAGGGCCCTTTGCACCTGGATTACACTGCACCTAGAAAGTGCTCTGCGAAGAGTCACCAATTAATTACACAACAATGAAACACTGGGGAGGTCCCCTCAGGCTGGTAGCAGGCTGCTCTCCCAGAGTACTAAGGCTGGGTGTGTTCTTGCTGAAACTGGCAACTTTAAGTCTGTTGAGTGAAATTGTTCACTTCATCCGCTGGGGGCTTTGTGCAGGACGCTGCCCTCTGGTGGCTGGAATGTGTTGGACTGGCACACTTGTGTGCCCCCTGCTGCACGGAATTTCAGATCAAGCCCCAGCATCCCCAGTGTGGCTCCCCCTAGGGGCTGTCTCAGTTCACTGGCCTGCGGTAAGTACTAACCAGAGATCACCCCAGGGGCACTGGCCTCAGACACAGGGCAAAACCCACCCTGCTTCGCTGTATTCTGACAGGGCCAAGCGGGATCCTTGCAGCAAATACCGAGCAATAGAGCCCAGCTCCAGTGAAAGGAGCCCATCTCTGCCCAGGGCACAGCCTAGTCCCTGCGTGGATAATGCTCCCCTATCTTCTAAAAGCTGATGGGACATGCTTCCCCCAGAGCCCCTTGTCTGACAATCCCCTCACTTGCTCCCACACTGGCAGGCCACTGGACTGGCTCCCTGCACAGCTGGCTCTGGGCACTGCGGGAAGGGCTCAGTCTCCGCAGCAGGCGCCCGGGGGCTCCTCCCTCTCTTTGCAGATGCTCTGCCCAGCACTAGTTTGTCTGTCCTGTCTTGATGGGCAGCTGTGTCTGTCTGTCCCTCAGCTCTGCTGGAGGCCGTGCGGATCAATGCAAAGGGCCAGCAGGTGCTGTACCTGGCCCAGGGGGACTCTGTGAGGCTGGGCTGCCCCTATATCCTGGAGCCCGAGGACAATGGACCCACCAACCTGGACATCATATGGACCATGGTGAACCCTGACCAGAGGCTGCCGGTGAGTCTGAGCCCTGCCCCTCATCCCACTTCCTTAGCAAGGCCCATCAAATGCCCGGTTGGAATCTGTGCTGGGAGCAGGACCCCTGGGGTCTGTTTCCAGCTTTGCCCCTGGCTTCCTGGGACACCTTGGCCAAGTTCCTGCCCCTGCCTTTGCCTCAGTTCCCCTCCCCCACGGGGGGGAGGGGGCACATGGGCTGCTACCCCCTGCCCAGCACTGGGTCCTTGCTCAGATTCCATCTCCCGCGGATCCAGTCCGATTGCAGAGACCCCTGGGCGCTGCCCCCTCTGCCAACCTGGCTGACGGCACCCTGCCTCCCTTCCTCACCCTTACGTGTGTGCATATTCTCAAGCCTCCCCTGGGCGCAGCCCCAGCAGCAGGTCCGGGTCCCCCCCAGGGTCCATTGAATTGTCCTGTCCCAGCTGCCCCCTGTGACTTGCCCCAGCAAGAGGCCTCCCTCCAGAGGGGCTGTCACTCTCTGCTCCTGGGGCTGTGACTCCCTGCACTTCCGCCTTCCACAGAATCCCTTACATCCCCCCCTCCCCATGCCTGGACACTGAGCTCACCTTGCTTGGGCTCCACCAGCCTCTCCGCTCCCAGTCGGCCCCAGTCCCTGGGCCAGGGCATTTCCCGCCCCCGCCCCCACACCCACTGCCATCAGTGTAGACCGGGGGGGTCTCAAACTTCATTGCACCACAACCCATTTCTGACAACAAAAATTACTACACGACCCCTGGAGGGGAGACCGAAGCCTGAGCCTGCCCGAGCCACACCATCCTGGGGGAGGGGGGCAAAGCCGAAGCCCAAGGGTTTCAGCCCCAGGTGGGGAGCCTGGAACCTGAGCCCCACCACCCAGGGCTGAAGCCCTCGGTCTTTGGCCCTGGGCAGTGGGGCTCGGGCTTCAGCCCTCGGTGGTAGAGCTGGGACTGGGACTGGGGCTGGGGCGTGGGCCCACACCCCAGCAACTCTAATATCAGCCCTGGTGACCCCGTTAAAATTGGGTTGCAACCACTTTGGGGTCCCGACCTGCAGTTTGAAAACCGCTGGTGTAGGACATGCATCTCTAGCAGCTCCCTGTACAGGACGGTCCCTAAGGACCTGGATTCTCAGCCCCCAGTGCTGCTCCTGCCCTGGTTCTGCCCCTTGGCCTGTCTCCAGTCCCCCTTGCTCACCACCCACCATAGCTCACTGCTGCTCGGTTCCTCCCCATCAGTTCCTGACCTACCAGGACCAGAGGATCAGGTACGGCAGCGCCCCAGGCCTGCAGCAGAGGGTGTCATTTGTGGCCCAGGACCCAAGCCTGTATGATGCCTCCATCCTCCTGGCAAACCTGCAGATGTCAGACTCGGCCACCTATGAGTGCAGGGTGAAGAAAGCCACTGTCGACACCCACCAGGTCACCGTTACTGTGCTCGGTGAGTCCCACCCCCGCCTGCTGGCCCCTCACCCCCACCAGTGGCAGATTAGCCACTGGGCCAACCGGGCCCGTTCCCAGGGGCCCCCCAGAGAAATGGGTGCCCGTGCCACAACCCACTCGCCCACCCAGCACTCCTGCCGGGGGGCGGGGGCTTGCTCTGCAGGCAAAAGGGGCCCCCACTTTCTCTGACCCAGGCCCCCACAAACCTCTAATCCACCTCTGACCCCGACCCATCCACTGCCCACTGACCAAGCCCACTCACTGGCCCAACCCCTGTCAAGCCAACCCCACGCACTGACCTAACACGAACCCTTGCCAACACCCCCCAGGTCACCCTTGTCATGCTAGGTGAGTCCCACCTCCCTGTTGATCCCCCCACCACCCACTGACCCACATTCTGCCTACTGACCCAACCCGACCCATTAGCCCAACCCCACCCACTGACCCAAATTCCACCCACTCACCCAACACCAATCCCTGCTGACACCCACCAGGCCACCGTCACTGTGCTAGGTGAGTCCCACCAACCCTGCTGATCCCCCCCACCCATTGACCCAACCCTCACTCATTAACCCACCCCCACCCACTGACCCACCCCCACCCACTGCCGACACCCACCAGGCCACCGTCACTGTGCTAGGTGAGTTCCAATCCCCACCCACTGACCCAACCCCCACAACCTAACCCTGCCCACAGATCTAAACTCCAACCACTGACCTAACCATCACTAGCACCCCCCCACCCCCCGAGACCTGCCTCTGCCCACCGTCCCCGCCCGCCATTCCCTGTGGACAGACACTGCCTGCTGATCCGACCCTGCCTGCCAGTCCCCATGTGCTGACCCTGCCTGCCAGTCCCCATACACCGACCCGAGGCCACTGACCCTGCCCATCAGTCCCAATGCTCCGACCACAGGCCACCGACCCTGCCACCAGTCACCGTCCCACTGACCCTGCCCGCCCATCCCCATGCACTGAGCCCAGCCCACCAACCCTGCCCGCCAGTCCCCATACACCGACCCCAGGCCACCGACCCTGCCCATCAGTCCCCATGCGCCGACCCCAGGCCACCAACCCTGCCACCCAGTCACCATCCCACTGACCCTGCCCGCCCGTCCCCATATGCTGACCCTGCCCGCCAGTCCCCATACGCCAACCCCAGGCCACCGACCCTGCCCATCAGTCCCCATGCTCTGATCCCAGCCCACCAACCCCTGCCCACCAATCCGTCTCTGCCTGCCCATCAGCAATCCCCATCCTCTGACTCCCCTTTCAGGGGGCACTGCCACCTCATGCCTGCTGTACCCAGGCTCTGCCTGCCTGTCTGTCTATCTCTGAGCATGGCCGTGTCTGCGTGTCCATCCCTGCTGCTCCTTACTCGATCCCATTAACTGTCGCAATTTGTGTCTCTCCCTAGAGAAGCCGGCCGCCCCTCGGTGCTGGATGGACGGGGAGCCGGTCAGGGGCGGTGACCTCATGCTTAGGTGCTGCTCTGACGGGGGCTCCCTTCCCCTCTCCTACCAGTGGTCCAAGATGGGAGGGGACTATGCCATGGGCTGGCTGCCCCCCAGAACAGTGCAGGGTAAGCAGTGGGCGGGGGGTCCCTGTGAGGTGGGCTGCTCACTATGCTGAGCTCATCGTGGGGTGTTTGCCCCAGGATGGTGCAGGGGAGACGTGCGGGCCCCTGGAGGGTGGGATGCTCTTGTGCTGAGCTGGGAGCCTCCCCTTGGCAATGTCTATTACATGAGTTTCCGCAAGTCTTGGCACCCGGGGGACCCTTTTCATGGATGGAGCAGCCAGGGTGTTTTTGGGGGTGGGCCCAGGCATGGCCCTGATGGGTTGCCAGGAGGCTCTGGCTGCCCTGCGCTGTCCCAGGGCCCCCTAGGGGTGGAGGAGCTGGCGCCGCCTGTTGGGGGGTACTTTGTGGGGGCTCACTCAGGGCTGGGTCTCTCCTGTGCAGGGCAAGCCTCTGGGGACCTGATGATCCAGAGCTTATCACAGGAGCACTCCGGGACCTACTGCTGCCGCGTGACCAACAGGGTGGGCTACACCCAGTGCATGGTGCGCGTCTCCGTCCCTCGCGCCGGCTACACAGGTAGGATTGGGGGCACAAGGCCAGGACAAGGGGCAAGCGCCAGAGCGCCCAGCGGGGCAGGACCCAAGCGTCTGGCAGTAGCTCCTTGAAGCTGAGCCCTGAGCCCAGGCTGGGCTGGAAGCGGGACCAGCCTGGTGTTGTGAGCGCCCCGAGGGGATGTCAGTGTGAGGGGCAGCCCGAGGGGCCGGAGCCTGAACAGAGCTCAGCTCCCAGCAGCCCACAGGGAGCACTGGAGACCCCCCTTCCCTGTAGGGAACAATGGAGACCCCCCTTCCCCATAGGAAACAATGGAGACCCCCCCTTCCCCATAGGGAACAATGGAGAGCCCCCTTCCCTATAGGGAACAATGGAGACCCCCCACAGGGAACAATGGAGAACCCGCTTCCCCATAGGGAACAATGGAGAGCCCCCCATAGAGAACAATAGAGAACCCCCCCATAGGGAACAATGGAGACTCGGCCCCTCCTGGGCTCTGTGGCTGGCGCCCCATAGCTAGGGCTCTGCTGGGCTGTGATACTTTAGTGTAATCCCGGTTCTATGGGGGCGCTGTGAGGGGAGGGCTGGTGGGCTGTGATGTGCGGGAGGGCAGACTGGATGATCTGATGGGTCCTTCTGGCCTTAACCTCTATGATTCTAATCCCCCTTGCCTCCCGCATTGGGAACAATGACCCATAGACAACAATGGAGACTCCCCCATTGCCGGGGCTGAGTCCTTTGACCAGCTGCCAGGGAGGGTCAGGTTCTTGGGGCCGAGCTGCAGCTCCAGGCTAATGCACTGACCCCGCGCAGCAGGCACCTTCTCACAGGAGCTATTACCCATGCAGGGCCCCATGGATTACATGCAGGGCCGGCTCTGGCTTTTTGGCTGCCCCAAGCAAAAAAAACCAAAAAAACCCAACCGGGCGGCCAGGACGGCAAAGCAAAAAAAAAAAAACCCGCGGCGCGGGGGGCGCGGGGGCGGGGGGACCGGCTGGGGGGGGGCGGGGGGAGGCGGAGAGAGAGAAGGG
>NW_020664600.1:725433-730148 GCF_002925995.2 Terrapene triunguis | reverse complement strand
GGGGGGGGGGGGGGGGGGGGGGGGCGGAGAGAGAGAAGGGGGCGGCCAGGGCTACAGCAGGGACGCTGCCACGCGGCCCCTCCCGCTGCGCCGCCTCCTGCTGCCTGCCGCGAGGGCTCCGCTCCGGTCGGCGGGGAGGGAAGGAAGAGGACTGCCCTGCAGGGCGCTCTGGTTCTCCGCACCGCTGCCCCCTACAGGGCGGCCGGAGCGGAACAAGAACAAAAAATAAAACAAAACAAAAAAAAAGGCGTCCGTGCCGCCCTAGGATTGGGCAGAATGCCGCCTCCAACAATCTGCCACCCCAGGCACCAGTTGAGCAAGCTGGTTCCTGGAGCCGGCCCTGATTACATGGGCCAGGCCAGGGCCTCATGGGCAGCCCAGCAGGGGACGCCCATGGGACATGCAGAGTGAATATGGCCCAGTGCCCATCGGGCAGGGGTGTCAATGGGGCTCAGCGGCCAGAAGTCCCTACGGTGCTTTCTGGGCGTGGGTCCCAGCCTGGTGCGGGGAGGGGAGAAGGTGACAGGTTTGCTCCCCTTCCGCAGGTTCAAGGAACGTGGAGCTCATTGTGGGCTCTGTCCTGGGAGCCATTTTCCTCCTGATCCTGCTGCTCTCGATCCTCTGGGCCCTGCTGTGGTACTGCAGACGGAGGCAGTGCCAGCCTGTGGTGCCCATCGAGATCAGGTGACGCCTCTGGGCTGGGGGAAGAGGGCGCTGCGGAAGGGAGGTGGGGAACAAGGGGGAGGGGGCAGGGAAAGAAAGGGGGTTAAGGAAAAAGAGGGGAAATGGGCAGAGCTTGGAAGAGGCTGGAACGATAGAGTGAGACCAGGGAGGAGGGTGCCCGAGGCTCAGGGTGACGCTGTGACCCGAAGCGGCTGCATTGGCACCCAGAGCGACCCTGCATGCGCCCTGAGGACGAGCAGACTGTGGGCAGGCTGGGCCCTGGCACAAAGCGAGCCGGCGGAGGGGGCCGGGTGCTAAAGGGACAGGGAGGAGTGACCTCACGCTGCCTATCCCTGCCCACAGAGACCATGCCCCTGCTGGCCCATGCAGAGGTGGTCACCTGCACCCCTACCACGGCAGTGCGCAACACGTCAGCTACACGCCGTGCCAGAAGTAGCGCTCCCAGGGGTGGGGAGGAGAGCACCCCCTGCAAGCAGCGGGACTCCCAGCTACGCTCCAGCTCCAAGCAACCCAGGAAGCAAGAACCTCCCCGCTGTGTGCCCAGCCCCACGGCTCCATCTACCCTCTGTGCAGATCCAGGGAGCTCCGACGCTGCTCCTGTCCACGGGAAGCCCATGAAGAATCCCAGCTGCTTCGGGGGCATCCCCATGATGGCGCCGACGCAGGGCAGGGCTCTTGGGCTGAGCCCCCAGGGCAGTAGCAACATTCAGGGACCCAGCGCTGACCTTTGTGCCTCTTTCACAGGATTGCTGAGCCCTTTCCCCATTTCCACCCGTGGGGAGTGGGAGAACCCCTCACCCGTGGCATAGCCACCCCCACGGCTAGGGAGACTCCTTAATGCACACAAACAAGGCCTAGAGCTGGTAATACTCCCCCCACAAACACACACAGTGGGGTGAGCTGTATCACGACATGTCAGGACGTGTGTCATGACATGATGCACCCAGCACCAGCCGCACACAAGTATGGAATGTGGTGGGGGAAGGGCAGACAGCACCCAGCAACCTGGGAAGTGCCCCTCTACAGCTCAACACCTTGTTTCTCTAGGAGGCCCTGGGGTTTGCACAGCCTGTCAGGGTTCCAGCTCGAATGAGGGACACACCTTACTCATGGGCCGGGTGATGGGGGCAGGTGGGGAGGGGGCTCTCTGGGCCAGGGATGATGGGGAGGGGGCTCCCTGAGGCTTGGGTGATGGGGTGAGATGGGGAGGGGGCTCTCTGGGCCAGGGATGATGTGGAGGGGGCTCCCTAGGGCTGGGGGCGATGGGGTCAGATGGGGAGGGGGCTCTCTGGGCCAGGGATGATGGGGAGGGGGCTCCCTAGGGTTGGGGGTGATGGGGTCAGATGGGGAGCGGGCTCTCTGGGTCAAGGGATGATGGGATGAGATGAGGAGGGGGCTTCCTGGGGCCTGGGGTGATGGGGTCAGATGGGGAGGGGGCTCTCTGGGGCAGGGATGATGGGGGGGACTCCTTGGGGTTGGGCGTGATGGGGTCAGATAGGGAGTGAGCTCCCTGGGCCAGGGATGAAGAGGTCAGATGGGGAGGGGGTTCTCTAGGCCAAGAGTGATGGGGTCAAATGGGTAGGGAGCTCCCTGGGACTGGGATGACGGGATCAGGTGGGGGAAGGGGCTCCTAGGGGTGATGGGGACAGATGTTGAGGGGGCTCCTTGGGGACAGGGGTGATGGGGTCAGGTGGGGAGAGGTTTGGGGTGGGGGTTTGGGGTGAGGTGGGGTAGAAGCGTCTACACCAACTTTGGTTATTGCATGGTTCAGTCATCATGCTCTAGTGTGGCAGGCAGGGAACCCGGACTCCTGGGTTCTGTTTCCATCTCTGCTACTGATGTGTCCCTGTGTGACCTTGGGCAACTCCCTTTCCCAAGCTGTGCCTCAGTTTCTGCCTCTGTAGACTGCGGCTGGTGATGCGCCCTTCGTCTGTGGAGGGTGGTGTAAGAGCCGAGTGGCACTGTTCCCAGGAGAGAGGTATCAGTCTGTAGATCGTGTGTGTCGCACAGGGGGTACCGGGCTGGCCACAGCGAGTGGCATGTACAGAGCAGTTCCATTAAAGGAGTCAAATGGACTGAATCATTTATGGGAAGTGTCCTCTAACACCATCAGAAGGAGAGACACCCCCCCCCCCAGCGAGCATCCCAGGGCAATGGATGGGGCTGAGACCTCCTCCCTGCCTGGCTACAGGCTGGGGAGGGTGTGAGGGCAGTACCCCATTAGAGCCACGCATGAGTGCGCACACACACACGCAGCCCTCTCACTGCATGCTTGCGCACACACACTCAACACACACACATACACACCTTTTCTGTGGCAGGCTCTGGGCCCGCGTGGGCACACGGGCTCCCTTCAGACCCTGTCACCCCTTTGTCCCCATTCTCTTTCTCTTGGTCCCATCAGGACAATGCTGTCATGGCTCCGCAGCCATGGCCCCACACAGCCCCCAGGAGAGGGGAGCTCCCAGTCCCAGCTCCTGCTCTGAACTACTCTCCCTGCTGCCCGGGAGCCATCACTGCCTGCCCAGCCTCCCTGTCCAGCTGGGCCGGGGGCCATGGAGCTCTGATTGACCCTTTGAATGACTGTAATTAACCATTGGAACAATTCACCAGGGGCCGTGATGGAGTTTCCATCACTGACAGTTTTTAGACCAAGCTGAGATGTTTCCCTAACAGCTCTGCTCTAGGAATCATCTGGGGGCAGGTCTCTGGCCTGGGTTATCCAGGAGGTCAGACTAGATGATCACCCTGGTCCCTTCTGGCCTTGGAATCCATGAATCTTTTATATACTCTTCTCCGGTTACTAAGGGCAACAGCCCCAGCCTTGTCCAATCAGGTGACGGAACAGAGAGGAAGGGGAGATGAAGGCAGCTGAGTACTGGGAGGGCAGTGGGAAGGGAGGATGAGGCGCAGCAGCCCCTAATGCTTGCCCATCCCCCACCCTGCAAATGAACAGTGCCCCCCAGAACAATCCCCCCACAGCGCCAGTCTGCTCAGCCCAGCTCCCATCACCTTTCCCTGCCCTTGGCACATAGGGCTGGGCAAGTAGAGAGCGTTCTGAACAGGGGTGCAGGAGCCTGAGCTTCTCTTCCCAGCTCTGCCACTGGCTTTGTGTTATAACCTTGAGCCAATCCCCTAGCCCCTCCTGTGCCTCAGCTCTCATCTGTACAACAGGGATGGCCCTTCCCTGCCCGCAGGGCCTGAGACTAAGGGTTTGTCTACACTTACAGCACTGTAGCAGTGAAGAGAAGCAGAGAAGACGCTACCTACGCCGATGGGAGAAGCTCCCCTGTTGGCGTTGGTATTCCAGCTCCCCAAGTGGCGGTCGCTATTGATGGGAGAAGCCCCTCCGCCGACACAGCGCTGTCTACACCAGGGGTTACACCTCTGAGCGATGTAGTGATACCAAAATTAGTTGGTAGCGCAGACCAAGCCTAAAATCCATTGATGACTGTGGCTCAGACGCCCTGGTGGCGAGGGGCAGAGTTGTCTCCATTCAGCATGAAGCATGGGCAGCAGGAGCGGGGGAAGTACCCTGAAAGTAGGGGGCACCACAGGTGCCCGAACCATGACCCCGCCCCCCGCTGCCCCACACAGCACCACCACCACCACGACCCCACCTCCACACCGCCCCTTCTCCCCAAGGCCCCGATTCCCTCCGAAGCCCCACGCTCGCACCGCTTCTTCCCCTGAGGCCCCGATTCCCCCTGAGGCCCTGTCCTCACACCGCCTCTTCCCCTGAGGCCCCATCCCCGCACCGCCCATTTTCCCCAAGCCCCTGAAACCCTCCGAGGCCCCATCCCCACACCGCCTCTTTCCCCCGCGGCCTCACCCCCACATCGCCTCTCCTTAGGGTGACCAGATGTCCCAATTTTATAGGGATAGTCCAGATTTTGGGGGCTTTTTCTTATATAGGCACCTATTACCCCCCTCCCCGTCCCAATTTTTTACACTTGCTATCTGGTCACCCTACCTCTTCCCCCAAGGCCCCATCCCCGCACCGCCCCTTCTCCCCGAGGCCCCGATTCCCC
>NW_020664600.1:715052-725423 GCF_002925995.2 Terrapene triunguis | reverse complement strand
GCCCCTTCTCCCCGAGGCCCCGATTCCCCCACACCGCCTCTTCCCCCCAAGGCCCCGCCCTTCGTTCACTCCTCTTCGTCCCCTCCCCCCATCGCTCACCCTTTCAGCTGGTAAAAAGTGGGGGGGACCATGGCCCTCTGGCTCCCCTCCCCCCCGTTCCGGTGCCCCTGATGGGCAGGGTGATCTTCAGGAGCCCAGAGCACGTGGAGGCAGCTCAGAGCCATTAGAGATGCAGGCAGGGGCCCAGGAGGAATGGCGTCTGTGCTGCCACAGCAGGAGTTAGGAGGCGTGGAAAGAGCCTCAGGGGAGAAGGCCAGACAAGCCCACCCCAGCTGCAAATACAGCCAAAGAAACAGGAGTGTAACCTGCTCCTGACTCAGTGCCTCTGAAAAACAGGCACCCTGGCTGAATGATCCAGCCGGGGCGCCGGAATAGGGAGCGCCAGGGGGCCATGGCCCCATCACTTTTCCCTGCCCGTAAGGGCAAGCGACAAGGAGTGTGGGCAGAGAAGAGTGAGTGGGGGCGGGGCTTCAGTGGAAATGGCCGGTGCGAGGGCGGGGACTCAGGGGGGATGGGTGGCGCGAGAGCGGGGACTCAGGGGGGATGGGTGGCGCGAGGGCGGGGACTCAGGGGGGATGGGCGGTGCGAGGGCAGGGACTCAGGGGGAATGGGCGGTGTGAGGGCAAGGCCATGGTTTGGGCGCCAGTGGCCCCCCCACTTTTAGGGAGTTTCCACCACTCCTGGCTCCAGCCCATGTACCTCATGCCCCTTTTACCTTTCCTTAGTGGATCTGCTCCTTAGATCGCCACCCCCCACCCCGTATCCTTGACTAACAGACAGTCACCTCCAGAAGATCGCCATAAAGACAGGTGTGGGCCAGCGGGAGAATACAGCAGGGAGCCTCGGGCACCAGCCGTACTCCATTCACACCATCAGTCATGGCGTTGCTCAGGCACAGTCAGGGAATTGTCTGACAGGTTTTGTAGCAACTCACTGTAGTTGCTCGAAATTAAATACCAAGCACATAAATGACAGAGTACTAAAGTCACAGCGTTGATGTGATTTACTTCCACTTCTGTAAGGCGTTGGACTTGGTCCTGCGCAACATTTTGATTAAAAAACTAGACCGATATAAAATGAACATGGCACATATTAGATGGATTAAAAACTGGCTAATTGACAGATCGCAAAATGTAATTGCAAAAGGGGACTCACATCATGGAATAAGTGTGTTTCAAATGGGGTCCCAGGTGGACGGGTTTTTGGCACTACACTATTTAACATTTTTATTAATGACCTGGGAGAAAACAGACTCCTCACTGATAAAGGTTGTAGATCAGGGGTTCTCAACCTTTTTCTTTCTGAGGACCCCCAACATGCTATAAAAACTCCATGGCCCATCTGTGCCACAATTATTTTTTTGTATATAAAAGCCAGGACTTGCATTAGGGGTAGCAAGCAGGGCAATTGCCTGCGGCCTCATGCCACAGAGGGTCCTCGCAAAGCTAAGTTGCTCAGGTTTCAGCTTCAGCCCCAGGTGGCAGGGCTCAGAGCCCCGGGCTTCAACCCCGCATGGTGCGGCTTCAGCTTTCAGCCCTGGGCCCCAGCAAGTCTAATCCTGGCCCTGAAACCTGCTTGTGGCCCCCCAAGGGCCCTTGGACCCCTGGTTGAGAACCATTGTTGTAGATGACACAAAGATTGGTAGAGGGGTAAACCATGAAGAGGGCACATCACTGGTACAGAGCGATCTGGATCACTTGTTATACTGGTTGCAAGCAGACAACATTTGTTTTAATGTGACCAAAGTTAAAGTTACACATCTGAGAACAAAGACTGCAGGCTGTTCTTACAAGATGGGGGATTCTATCCTGGGAAGCAGCAACTCTGAAAAAGACTCATGGTGGATTATCAGCTGAACACAAGGTCCCAGTGCAATGCTGTGGCCAAAAGGGCTGATGCGGTCCTGGGATGTATGAACAAGGGGATCTCGAGTAGGTGCAGAGAGGTTATTTTACCTCTGTATTTGGCACTAGTGTGGCTGCTGCTAGAATACAGTGGCCGGTTTTGGTGTCCATGATTCGAGAAGAACATTGATAAATTGGAGAGGGTTCAGAGAAGAGCCAGGAGAATGAATAAAGGATTAGTAAACATGTCAAATAGTGCTTTAGAGTCAAGAAGCTCAAGCTACTTAGTTTAATGGATGACTTGATCACGGTCTGCAAGTGCCTATAAGGGGAACAGGGCTCTTAAATCTAGCAGACAAATTATAATAAGATCCAATGGCTGGAATTTGAAGCTAGACATATTCAATCTCAAAATAAGGTGCAAATTTTTAACAGTGATGGCAAGTAAGCTTTGGAACAATGTACCAAGGGTTGTGGATTCTCCATCACTGACAATTTTGAAACAAAGACTGGACGTTTTTCTAAACCAGTGGCTCTCAACCTGCGGGTTGTATGTGGCCCAATTAGCACACAGCTGCGGCCCAGCTGCCGCCTGGCCCCACGCAGCAGTGTCCGGGGTCGGTGTCCCAGCCCCCTTCCCCACGCCCAGCTCTCCGCTCCTGGCCCCACTCTCTGGGTGGGGGGCACTGAGCATAGGGGTTTGTGTGTGTGTGGGGGTTAGCTGGGGGGCACTGTGGTTCTAACACTTTGTGGGCTGCATATGTGGCCCACAATGATAAATAGGTTGAGAACCACTGTTCTAAACCATACACTCTAGTTCAAACAGGACTTAATTTAGGGAAGTCCTATGGCTGGTGTTATACAGGACTAGATGATCACAATAATCTATGAATCTATTGTGTAGTGATTGAATAACTATTATAGAAGTTACTTAGGAAATCAATTAGCTAAGAAAGACCAGACAAACTACACAAGCATAGGTGCCAACTTTCCCCGGTGTTGGTGGGTGCTCGCGCCCCCCCGCCCTCGGTCCTGCCCTGACCCCACCCTTTCCCCGCCCCTGCCCCGCCCCCATTCCAACGCCTTCCTCAAAGTCCCCACCCAAACTCCACCCCTCCCTGCCCCTATTGGACCCCCTCCCTAAATCCCCGCCCTGGCCCCGCCTCTTCCCCGAGTGCACCGCGTTCCCCCTTCTTCCCCCTCCCTCCCAGTGCTTGCCGCACGAAACAGCTGTTTTGCAGGGCAATCGCTGGGAGCTAGGGGGAAAAAGAGGGCATGCAGCACGCTCAGGGGAGGAGGCAGAGGCGGAGGTGAGCTGGGGCGGGGCGGGGAGCTGCTAGTGGATGCAGAGCACCCACCAATTTTTCCCCGTGGGTGCTCCAGCCCCGGAGCACCCACGGAGTCGGCGCCTATGTACACAAGACAGACAAACCCTGGAGTAGATTCCAGGGCACTAATAAAATGATAAATACACTAGATACGCAGCAACCCAGCCAGACCATGGCTTGTCCTGCCCCTTGGAATCCACTGCACAGAATAGCCCTCAGCCTCTTCTGCATCAAGAGCAACAAAGCTGAACAGAAGCAGCCTGCTGGGAGCTCATTTCCTCCTGCACCTCCTGTGGTCTCAGCAATTTTATTTAAAGGCTGCAAAAATTGTTATCTGAGTTGAGAAGAGGAACCAGAAGAAATATTTGTATCTACCCTAGCTCTAGCTCCAAGAGAAGAAACCAGAGCCCCCATGGAGGAGATATCTGCCCCATCCATCCACTGTGACACTAGGGACACTAGCAGGCACACACGTAACAGGAGCCAAGGGCTGGAAGGCGCTGTTAGAACAATTCAAAAAGGAAATATGACGCATTTTAATAGGGATGGGAGCTAGTCAATAGCCCACGGTTCCCAGGATGGTGGATCCTTCATCACCTGGAGTCTTTACATCAGAGCTGGATGTCTTTACAAGTCACCAGACCTCACAGTGTCACTTACGTAGTAGGGAAAAATGAGTTCCTAATGCTGCAGTCCCTGGGTCAGGGTCTCTGGCCTGGGTTATGCAGGAGCTCAGACTGGAGGACTGAAATGGCCCCTTCTGGCCTCAACATCTGGGGGTGAGATTTTCATTATCCATTTGTGCCTTTGAAACCCCATCCCCACTTTGAATCTATAGCAGCAGTTCTCAAATTTTAGCAACCCAAGCTCCCCCATTATGATTTAAAATTTTTCATGAACCCCCAAGGCCCCTGCTCAGCTCCAGGCCCCACCCCCATTCCACCCCTTCCCCCAAGGCCCCACCCCCACCCTCGCTCCACCCCTGCCCCTCCTCTTCCCCGCCTCTTTCCGCCCCCTCCCCCGAGTGACCCGTACCCGCTCCTCCCCCTCCCTCCCAGTGCCTCCTGAACGCCGGAGGTACTGGGAGGAAGGGGGAGAAGTTGAGGGAAGGGGGGGGGAGGAGTTGATCAGCAGGGCCCATGAACCCCCTGGAGTACCCTCGTGGACCCCAGGGGTCCACAGATCCCAGTTTGAGAAACGCTGATCTATAGGTTATAATTACTTAAAATTAGCCTAGAAAGAATGTAGAGTAAGATGGATAAATCACAGTATGGTCTAATATTTAAACGTTTAATAATTTCAGCTATTATATTTCCTTAGTAATTGAATTATTTACTTTTACCAGAAATGACTAAAGAAATCAATGACTCAATATACAACACTGACCATTGCTGCAAATGGCTTCTGAAATAGACACCTTCTCCGATACCACCTCCCTAATGCAACTGGCAACGTTTAGGAGTTTACTCAAGGGCTGGCATGCAGCTGTTCTTTAAAAAATATAAAGTAAGGAGTCAAATAAACAAAAGTAGTGTTATTCCTCAGGAGCCCTCTCCCATCCCCTTAACATACAACTTCCCGTGCATGGAGACTGTTGAAATGTAGCCCTCAATGCTCAGCTGTCTGTGATGGAAGAGGTAGTAATAATCATTACTTGTTCCAGAACACTTCAGAAACTCACCTTTGTACCATCCCCATGTAACTCTTCTGCCAGGTGGAGCTGGCACCAGGCCCGGGTTCAATAGGTAGGGGTTCTTTTTCAATAATACAACACAGAACCAGCTCGAGCCCCCACCCAGTGACCTGGGGCAATTACACACCACCCCTGGGTGCCTCTGAGAGGCACTGCATCCCCTCTCTCAGGCTGAGAGTCCGAGTGTAGAAAATAAACTTTTAATGAAAGGAGGGAAGTCACCCGGCATTAATTTGGGAAAACGCCACAAGCAGGATTCATAAACATAAAACCATGAGCAAAACATCCACCCCAGAGTACATTGGGCAGTGTCCTTTTGCCTCAGGTTCTTAAGTCCAGCAACCAAAAGTTCCTTTAACATGACCTTCCTTTCTCCCTCTACTGCACCCATTCACAGTTGTTGTCCTTGGTCAGGGAAGACCCCTAGTTCAGAGGTGCATTGGTGTGTGCTCACCTGGCGGGGGGTGGGGGTGGGGAGGGCACCGTGCTTGCTTCACTCTGCTGGCCGCTCTCCGCTCCTCCAGCTGCTCGCCATTCCACCAGCCAGCTGCTCGCTGCTCTGCTCTGGGATGTCTTGAGGTCCCACTACTTAACACAGCTGTCAATGATTTCAGCTCGCAGTGGGGAAACCTCACTGCTAGTTCAGACTGGGAAGGTCAGACTTGCATCAGAGACATTGTCCCAAAGCAGGCCTAATGCTTAGGCCTGGTTCTCAGTGATTTTAAATCTAGTGGTGTGTAACAAGACTCTCATTTGAGTCTTAATCAGCTCTGTTATTACCCACTGAAGATAGAACAGGCCAAATACCCTTAGATTGAGCGAGCGAGCAAGCACACAATGCCTGTCCCCACCCTCTCAATTCCACTGGCCTTTGGTACCCCATCCCCTGCCCAGCGAGTGCAGTTTAGTTGAGGGTGAACCCCTTCAATCAGCGCATGCCAAGCACAGTTCTGCTGCTCTTGATTCACACAACAAGGATAACAACCCTTTAGTGCCCCTGACCCCAGTAACAACATGACTTCTGATCCAACACCAGCTAAAAGTGATCATTTGGACAAAGCAGTCCCCTCATGCTGAGCACCTGGGCAGGATGGGTGTCCCCATGCAAACAAGGTGGGTGGCAACCTGGGCAGCAGTGACCATGAGATGGTATGGTTCAGGATCCTGACAAAAGGAAGAAAGGAGAGCAGCAGAACATGGACCCTGGATTTCAGAAAAGCAGACTTTGACTCCATCAGGGAACTGGTGGGCAGGATCCCCTGGGAGGCTAATCTGAGGGGGAAAGGAGTCCAGGAGAGCTGGCTGTATTTTAAAGAAGCCTTATTGAGGTTGCAGGAACAAACCATCCCAATGTGTAGAAAGCATAGTAAATATGGCAGGCGAACAGCTTGACTTTACAGACAAATCTTTGGTGAGCATAACCACAAAAAGGAAGCTTACAAGAAGTGGAAACTTGGACAGATGACTAGCAGGGCTGGCTCTGGCTTTTTGGCCGCCCCAAACAAAAACAAAAAACAAAAAAACCTGCGCGGCCGGAGCCAGGGTGCAGGGGGACTCCCTGCGCTTCAGATGTGCCCCAGCTAGTGGGGGGAGGGGAAGGGAGCGGGGGATAGAGAGAAGGGGGACGGCCAGGGCTTCAGCGGGGCGCTGCTACGCAGCCCCTCCTGCCGTGTCCCCTGCTGGGAGGGCTCCGCACCACTCCGGTCGGCTGGGAGGGAAGGACGCGGACTGCCCTGTCGGGCTTGCTGCAGGGCGCTCCCGTCCTCCACGCCGCCGCCCCCTACAGGGCAGCCGGAGCGGAACAAAAAACAAACAAGAAAACCCAACCAACCAAACAAAAAAGCGGCCGTGCCGCCCTAGGATTGGGCGGAATGCCGTCTCATACAATCGGCCACCCCAAGCACCAGCTTGCTCGGCTGGTGCCTGGAGCCAGCCCTGATGACTAGGGAGGAGTATAAAAATATTGCTCAAGCATGTAGGGGTGTAATCAGGAAGGCCAAAGCACAATTGGAGTTGCAGCTAGCAAAGGATGTGAAGGGCTACAAGAAGGGTTTCTAAAGGTATGTTAGCAACAAGAAGGTCAGGGAAAGTGTGGGACCCTTACTGAATGGGAGAGGCAACCTAGTGACAGGTGATGTGGAAAAGGCTGAAGTACTCAATGCTTTTTTTGCCTCGGTCTTCACAGACAAGGTCAGCTCCCACACTGCTGTCCTGGGCAACACAGTATGGGGAGGAGGTGAGAAGTTCTCAGTGGTGAACGAACAGGTTAGGGACTATTTAGAAAAGCTGGATATACACAAGTCCATGGGGCAGGAAACAATGCATCCGAGGGGGCTGAGGGAGGTGGCTGATGTGATTGCAGAACCATTGGCCATTATCTTTGAAAACTCGTGGCGATCGGGGAAGGTCCCGGACGATAGGAAAAAGGCTAATGTAGTGCCCATCTTTAAAAAAGGAAAGAAAGAGAATCCGGGGAACTACAGACTGGTCAGCCTCACCTCAGTCCCTGGAAAAATCATGGAGTGGGTCCTCAAGGAATCCATTTTGAAGCACTTGGAAGAGAGGAAAGTAATCAGGAACAGTCAACATGGATTCATCAAGGGCAAGTCATGCCTGACCAACCTGATTGCCTTCTATGATGAGATATTGGCTCTGTGGATATGGGGAAAGCCGTGGACTTTAGCAAACTTTTGATACAGTCTCCCACAGTATTCTTGCCAGCAAGTTAAAGGAGTATGGATTGGATGAATGGAATATAAAGTGGATAGAAAGCTGGCTAGATCATCAGGCTCAACAGGCTCGATGTCTAGTTGGCAGCTGGTATCAAGCGGAGTGCCCCAGGGGTCGGTCCTGGGGCCAGTTTTATTCAACATCTTCATTAATGATCTGGATGATGGGATGGTTTGCACCCTCAGCAAGTTTGCGGATGACACTAAGCTGGGGGAGAGGTAGATATGCTGGAGGGTAGGGATAGGGTCCAAAGTGACCTAGACAAATCGGAGGATTGGGCCAAAAGAAATCTGATAAGGTTTAACGAGGACAAGTGCAGAGTCCTGCACTTAGGACAGAAGAATCCCATGCACTGCTACAGGCTGCGGACCAACTGGCTAAGCGGCAGTTCTGCAGAAAAAGACCTCGGGATTACAGTGGATGAGAAGATGGATATGAGTCAATAGTGTGCCCTTGTTGCCAAGAAGGCTAATGGCATATTGGCTGCATTAGTAGGAGCATTGCCAGCAGATCGAGGGAAATGATTATTCGGCACTGGCACATCTAGAGTATTGCGTCCAGTGTTGGGGCCTCTGTGACGAAGTGGGGGGTTTTCTTGTTTTCTGTGGGGTTTCAATGGTTTGCATGCAGAGGGGGTGGGACTCAGTTTCCCTGGGTGTTACTGGTTTAACGAGGTGAGGGGAGAGGGAGTGTGTTTTGCAGAGGACCGGAGAGAGGACGCGGGGACCCATCCGGTGGCCGGGAGGATGGATACCCCAGCGACCGGTGACCTGGCGACCTGGTGACCCAGAGGCCCAGCTGAGGAGACGCAGCCGGTTCTGGCCAGTGGGAGGACAATGGGCTGCAGAGTGAGGCCAGAGGGAGAAGCAGGAGAGGAGGCCCCGGTTTACGACCCTGTTTACCTGGAGGGAAGACAATGGACAGAGGCGGGGCCTGGGGCCGGTGATCTCAGATGCCCAGCTGGGAGCAGGGGGGCTCGGGGCTGGAGAGGGGGAGCAGGCAGAGCCCACCTGGAGGCAGAGAGACTGGGATGTGCTGGGCTGAGGGAGGCCAGGCCTGAGGGTCAGAGAGGTTCCTGTGCTGTGTTCAACTCTCAATAAACCCTTCTGTTTCATGCTGGCTGAGAGTCACTCCGGTCTAGAGAACAGGGTTGCATCAACCCCTTCGGGGGTGGAGGCCCCGGGGGTCCAGAGTGAGTGGACTCCCTGAGGGTGCCCACGGCAGAGACAGACGTGCTAAGGCTCAGAGAGGTGCGGATCCAGGAGGTGGAGGGGACGGACCCCGAGAGAGAGTGGACCCCCGAGAAGGGCTGTCTCACTAAAAGGGGCACACCCCATGGACCGCACGGGGCCTGACCCCGAGAGAGTGGACCCCCGAGAAGGGCTGTCTCACTAAAAGGGGCACCCCCCACGGACCGCACGGGGCCAAGAGTGGGCACGATCTGTGAGTCCGTGACAGCCTCCACTACAGAAAGGATGTGGACAAATTGGAGAGAGTCCAGCGGAGGGCAACGAAAATGATTAAGGGGCTGGGGCACACGACTTATGAGGAGAGGCTGAGGGAACTGGGGTTATTTAGTCTGCAGAAGAGAAGAGTGTGTGTGTGGGGGGGATTTGATAGCAGCCTTCAACTACCTGAAGAGGGGTTCCAAAGAGGATGGAGCTTGGCTGTTCTCAGTGGTGGCAGATGACAGAACAAGGAACAATGGTTTCAAGTTGCAGTGGGGGAGGTCTAGGTGGGTATTAGGAAATACTATTTCACTAGGAGGGTGGTAAAGCACTGGAATGGGTTACCTAGGGAGGTGGTGAAATCTCCATCCTTAGAGGTTTTTAAGGCCCGGCTTGACAAAGCCTTGGCTGGGATAATTTAGTTGGGGTTGGTCCTGCTTTGAGCAGGGGTCGGACTAGATGACCTCCTGAGGTCTCTTCCAACCCTAATATTCTATGATTCTAAGGTGAGCTCCTGAAGTCCTCTTCCCCAGCCCATCACTATATGTCAGGGGAGAGCTCATTCAGAGCCTGATTACACTCACATTACTCCGAAGCAATCTGGGGTAAATCAGGAGGGGCTGCACTGGAATCAATAAGATTTGTGGAGTTAGTAAAGGCCAAGCAGGGGAAATACATGATACAATGCAACATCCATGAGTAGTGCTTTCTCTAGGGTTACCATATTCAAACATTTAAAAAAGAGGACACTCCACGGGGCCCCGGTCCCGCCCCCGGCCCTGCCCCAACTCCGCCCCTTCCCGGCCCCGCCCCAACCCCACCCCTTCTCCGCCCCCATTCCAACCCCTTCCCCAAAGTCCCTGCCCCAACTCTGCCCCCTCCTCTGAGCACCCTGCATTCCCCCTCCTCCCTCCCGCTCTGATCTTGGTTGGGGGTTGCTAAGTGCTTCCCTGCTCCCCACTCACCCCGCAGCCCCTATGCCCTTGCCTGCCCTGCTCCTCCTCGCCCTGCAGCCTCTGCACCGCCTGCCTGCCCTGCCCCTGCAGCCTCTGCGCCCCCCGCCCCTGCAGCCTCTGTGCCCCCTGCTCCCCACTTGCCCTGCAGCCTCTGCACCCCCTGCCTGCCCTGCCCCTGCAGCCTCTGCACCCCCCCGCCCCTGCAGCCTTTGTGCCCCCTGCTCCCCACTCGCCCTGCAGCCTCTGCACCCCCCTGCCCCTGCAGCCTCTGTGCCCCGTGTTCCCCACTCGCCCTGCAGCCTCTGCACCCCC
>NW_020664600.1:693964-714652 GCF_002925995.2 Terrapene triunguis | reverse complement strand
CCCCCCGCCCCTGCAGCCTCTGCACCCCCCGCCTGCCCTACTCCTCCTCGCCCTGCAGCCTCTGTGCCCCCTGCCTGCCCTGCCCCTGCAGCCTCTGCACACCCCCCCCCCCTGCAGCTTCTGCTCCCCCGCTCACCCGGCAGAGGGAGAAATGCAGGCTCCACGTGGAATCACACACTGCCGGCTGCTCTGTGGGGGAGGAGGGACCGGGGGAGGGGGAGGGACTCTGGCTGCTAGAGGCCCTAGTGGCTGCGAGTGGCTTTCAATCAGGCCAGGCGTCCAATCAGCCGCGCCGCACTCCACATGAGGGGAAAGGGGAAATCCCGGACATTTCTACTGGATTAGAAATCCCCCCCGGACGGCCATTTAACACTGAAAAAGCCGGACATGTCCGGGGAAACCCGGACGGATGGTAACCCTAGCTTTCTCCCACCTCCAATTGGCAAGCCCACTCCATGCCTTCCTGGCAGACAATCACCTGGCCTCAGTTATTCACACCTTCATCACCACCCATCTGGATGACAGCAGTGTAATAGACCTGGGCATGAAGCCTTCAGCCCTTAGAAAACTCCAACTAGTACAGAATGCCTCAGTGCATCTCCCCAAGAACACAGGCTACCATGAGCCCATCAGACCCTACACAGACTCCCCTTAGAAATGTCACAACCGGGGCTTGGGCAGTCAGACCTGGTGGTCACAGCCAAGGGGCAGGAACAGGTCAGGAAGGCAGGATCTGGGTAGAAGTCAGCAGAGCAGGGCTCAGGAGCCCATCAAAAAGGCAGGGTCCAACAAAGCAGCCAGCCAGGAACTAATCCATTTGCACAAACAACTTTCTGTGTCTCCTTCTGGTTTAAATAGTGCAGCTGGACCAATCGGCGTGGCCAGCTGCTCCTCCAATCAGGACTCATGTGGGTGGTGCCTCTATTGGGCCAGGGTTCCATTAGCCACTCAGCCCACTAGTTGTTAACAAGCCACTGGGTGGCAGCCAGGGGGCAAAGGTTGCTTGGGAACCTATGCACCCCTGTTCAGGACCTGTAGTGCCTCACCAGACCAGGTGCAAGGTCTCAGCCCTGTTTTTTGGGACGCTCAATGACCTGGGCTCAGGCACCTAAAAAAGCCTAAACCTCCAGCCGGGGGCTGTGGTTGACAGCTCTGCTTCTCAGGTCCATAGAACCATAGGGTTAGAAGGGACCACAAGGGTCATCAAGTCTAACCCCTGCCAAGATGCAGGATTTGTTGTGTCTAAATCATCCCAGATAGATGGCTCCAGCCTCCTTTTGAAAACCTCCAGTGGAGGAGCTTCCGCAACCTCCCGAGGCAGTCTGCTCCATTGTCCTACTGTTCTTACCATCCAATGGGATTCTCCACCGGCAGGGAAAGCTCATCTGTGCTGGAGACAGGGCTTCCTCAGGGGCCAGTCCCAGACTATGGAGCAAACTCCCCCAGGAATTATGGACTCACCACTCCCTGTGCAGGCGGTATGGCTCTGCCTGGCCTGCTCTGAAAGAAACAGGACCTTTAAAAGCAGCCCCTCCCCCAAATCTCTCCCAAAACACCCCCTCCCTGGCACAAAAAGTTCTCTCTCTAGGAAGCCAGGATCATGTTACTTAATGCCTGGCTGGAAGGCACCCAGATACTTGGGTCATGGAAAAACCATTCAATAGGATAGAGTTCACCGAGGTCCTAGCTCTGCCATGGTGCTTTGGTCTCATCACTAGCAGTGTGAATTGTGGACCCGTGGGCCACTGGCATCTTCTCTGGAAACATTTTGGGCTGTACTGTGCTCCTCCCCAGCCAATGCAGCCTCCATGTGGCCTGGTACCTGCAAGGCGTAGTCTGGCCCTATCCTGCCTCCCCTGAGGGGCCAGCCACTGCTCTGGTGTTGCGTGAGACCAGAGTCTCCAGCATCTGTCTTGGGCCCATTATCTGCTCCTGAGAACTACAGACTGAGCACAGCCTCTCACTTCTGCTTTGAGCTGCGGGTTTGAGTGATGACAGAGAAGGGGATTTCCTGTGGGAAAATCAGGCAATCCCATTGCAGACATCAACAAGAGCTTTCATTTTCTCCAGAAAAAGCCCCCTAGCAGGCTCTGGAGCAGCGAGATGGTGGCATGGCTGGTGCTGGCTCTGCTCCTGCACAAAGGTAAGAGTTCTCACCCCTCCTCACCCTGCTGTTACTTACTGCGGTCTCTGCAGACTGACCTTTAACCAGTGAGTGGATGGAGAGCTGGCTCTCAGCCAGTCCCTGATGCTAACTCAGCCACAGGGCTCACCACAGAAGTGAACATCCCTGGAACACGTCAGACCTGTGTGTGTATCAGCGCGAGGGGAGCAGCTCCTTTCACCCATGGGAGCAGCCAGCAGTGTCGCAGGGCAGCTGGGTGAGCCATATGAACACGTATGCCAGTGCAGCTTCACACGGCTCTCTGTGGGTTGCTGCAGGTTCATGACTAGTTGTAATCGTGCTTAGCAGCCCCAGCCAGGGACCAGGACTGTGGTGCTAGGCACTGTACACAGAACAAAAGGACAGTCCCTGCTCCAAGAACCTGACAAAATATATTTGAGAGACAAGGGGTGAGGTAATCTCTTTTATTAAACCAACCTCTGTTGGTGCGAGAGACAGACTTTCTAGCTTACACAGAGCTCTTCTGCAGGTCTAGGAAATGTATTCAAAATGTCACAGCTAAACACAACTGGAACAGATTGTTTAGCACATTTCAAGAGACCATTCAAGGTGAAATGGCCCATTAACACCTCTCTACTCATGGGTGGGGGAAGCTGCAGAGGAGGTTAGTGGGTTACAGATTGTTGTAATAAGCCACAAGTCCAGTATCTCTGTAGAGTCCATGATTTTCCGTGTCTAGCAAAGTTATGAATTTAAGTTCCCAGGCTCATCTTTTGAAGGTGTTGTGCAGGTTTCCTTTGAGGCTGAGGACTGAGAGATCAGATATGCAGTGATAACTTTGTGAAGTATTTTTGCCTTCTATCATTTTTCTGTGTGAGTTCATTGAAGAGTGTAGTGATTGTCTGGTTTCACCCACATAGTGGTTACTGAGGCATTTGGTGCACTGGATGAGGTACACTATTTGTTTTAAGTATCAGGGGTTAGCCGTGTTAGTCTGTATCCACAAAAACAACAAGGAGTCCGGTGGCCCCTTAAAGACTAACAGATTTATTTGGGCATAAGCTTTCATCGGTAAAAACCCCACTTCTTCAGATGCATGGAGTGAAAATGACAGATACAGGCATAAATATATATTGGCACATGAAGAGAAGCGAGTTACCTTACAAGTGGAGAACCAGTGTTGAAGGCTAATTCAGTCAGGGTGGATGTGCTCCACTCCCAATAATTGAGGAGGTGTCAATACCCAAGAGAGGGAAAATTGCTTTTGTAGTGAGCCAGCCACTCCCAGTCCCTATTCAAGCCCAAATTGATGGTGTTAAGTTTGCAAATGAATTGTAGCTCAGCAGCTTCTCTTCTAAATCTGTTTTTGAAGTTTTTATGTTGAAGGATGGCTACTTTTAAATCTGTTATTGAGTGTCCAGGGAGCTTGACGTGTTCTCCTACTATCATTTTGTTTGATAATCATGTGTAGGACCCATGGAAGGGGTCTTTACAGGTATGTTTTGGGGGATGTTGATCATTGTAGCAGTGGAGCTATGTCTCCAGGTTTTGCATCTGTTGTTCTGGCAGGGTCTGGTGCCGCTTTGAGTTGGTGGGTCCTGGTCTGTGGGGAGCTTGCTTCTGATGATGAGCTTGGTAAGGTTCGGGGCGGGGGGGAGGGCTTCAAGGCCCAAAGAGGGGGCTCAGGAAAAAAATATTTCAGGATGTGATACCCATCGAGTATGGGTTGTAATTGTTTGATGATACCCCATATGGGTTCCAGTGTGGTGTGATAGGTGACAACTAGAGGTGTGTGGTTGGAGGGGATTCATTTCTGTATTGAAGCAGGCTCTCTTGGGGTATTTGGGTGGCCCATTCCATAATAAGATGTACTTCTCTGGTGGAGTGTCCTTGTTTGGTGAAGGAAGTTTTAAACGTGTTAAGGTGTGTATCCTGGACTTTCTCCTTGGAGCATATTCTGTGGTACCTGAGGGCTTGGCTGTAGAGAACAGATTTCTTGGTGTGTTTGGGGTGGTTACTGGATCTGTGAAGGTAGGTGCAGTGATCCGTGGGTGTCTTGTATACAGTTGTCTGTAGGGTTCCATTGTTGAAGCTGATTGTGGTGGCGAGGAAGCTGATGCTGGTGTGGGAGTATTCTGGAGAGAGTTTATCTTTGTGAAATGTCAAATTCTGTTTGTGTGGGGGCCTGGACTTTCTTTTTATTGGGAGTCTCAATTTGCAGCATTTAACTTTAAAAGGATACGTCAGTTAAATATCTGACTTCAGCAAATTCCCTTGTTGCTACATCGCAGGCTGTATCTGGAGCAAGCTGGGGGCTGCTTTGTTGGTTCCTGTCTCACCATAGTAGTGGCCACCCTGCTTCCAACTGCTGGGACATTCGCTCTTAACTGGCAACCTGCACAGAGATTTTTAAATGGGGCTTGTGCTCTTTTTAGATTCTTTGTGATGGAGAAAGAGCAGAGAGGTGTGGGACGGGTGCGGTTTGGAGGCGTGGAATGGGGAGGGTGATTCAAAGTTTGTTGTTTGATGGTTCCTTTTTGCCTTAGGAAAGTCTGGTCTTGTTTTTGCCTGGAGGGCCCCTGGGCATCTGTGAGTTTCCGGTGGGTGCCTGCTGGGGGAAAGGCCCTAGCACTCCTGTGACATGGATGCCTTTGGTCCTGGCAGCCTCACCTTCCCAGGGCACCGCAGATGGGCAGCCTGTAGGTAGGGGAAGAGGGAATTTGGGAAGGTGACACCAGAGGCAAAGATGGGAGGGGCTGTGGGGACTCTGCACTGGCCACCACAGCCAAGCCAGGCTCAGCCAGGGAGATGCCAAAGATGCCCAGGGAAGCAAGGAGAAGGCTGCTTTGGGGAGAGGAGAGCCACTGGGGCCTCAGATATGCTGCTTCTATCCCAGCTCCTCCCATAACCCTAACATGAAGGCGTCTGCCTGTTGCCTCGTTCCAGCCCCACCGGCCACAGCCCGTGCCACCGTGAAGGTGACAGGAGTGGTGGGGAGAGCCGTGACTCTGGGAGCCGACGTCCCCCCAGGGTTCCAAGTCAGGGATGCCATCTGGAGGTACCTGGCGCCAGCAGAAGAGCTAGTGGCCACCTACTTCAGGGGCTCAGCGGAGACCCTGTACCAATCCCGTTTCTATGGGCGGAGCCGGCTCCACGGTAACCTCACCCTGGAGATCAGTCCGGTGGAACTGGGAGATAGCGGCACCTTCTCAGCCCTGCTGGTGAACACACGAGGACAGACGGAGACGCGCGTGCTGCACCTGGCCGTCTATGGTACGCCGGGTTGGGCTCCTGTTTCCTCGCCACTTAAGGGCAAGAGGGTGATATGCTTGGAGCAAGGCCAAATTCTCCATGGACAAACACTCTGTGCACTCTCACCCGAACCAGCAGGCAACAACCCGCTGCCCGGCGCCATCTCTGTCCCCGCAGGCTGCCAGGCCCAGCAGCTGACTCTGACAGAGGCCCCGTGAGAGAGCTGGGGCTGCTGAGCTGAGCTCCCAGGCAGGCAGGGCCCGGGACAGGGCACCCACCCTACCCAGACTCCTTGGGTATTTTATGTTCTAATACAAAGCTCTGGGGGCAAATGTCCTGCTGGCCTGGCAAAGGGGCATTAGCCTGTGGTGTGAGGCCTGGCCCAGCCTCTGCTGCAGAGTGTATAACTCGGAGATCCACAGGTTACAAGGCCAGAAGGGATCGTGTAGTCCGCCCTCCACTCCCTGCATAACTATGGAAGGCGAGAGCCATTGCCATCATGGGGCTCACCGTCTGGGGAGCCAGAGCCAGCTGCCCCGGGAGGTGACAGTGTGTCCCATCGCCCTCATTCTGGGCTCCCACTAGGCATGTCCCAGAGGGCAGGGACGGGGGAGCATTGCCCTTCTGTTAACCAGGAAATGCTGTCACAGTCACAAGGCTGCACGTAGGGAACTTGGGGTTGTGACTTCCCAATTGCCTTTATTTCTGCTCTTACAAAGCACCTGCCAGGCTGACACCACAGCCCTTTGGCTCTGGATGACAAGGGACCCTATGAGATGGGCAGTGGATGAAGCTGCCCCCACTGGCTGTCACAGCCTCATACCCCCCGTGCCCCTCCCCACACATACACGTGGGGCTATTAGGGCTGAAGTTTGAAAGCCCTGCCCAGTGGGAGAGCAGCACCAAACCTCCAGACAGAGCCCGGTATTTCTAGGGGTAGATCTGGTGAAGAAGTGCAAATGGGTGTATTCATGCACTAATACCAGGTGGTCCCCCGGGGAGGTGGGGTTTGAGTATCCAGCCAGGGGGAGATTACTGGCTTTGACCCCTCTGCTGTCCTGTCTGCTCTGTGTCCAGAAGTGGTTTCCCGGCTGACACTGCAGGTGTTCACATCAGAGAGCAGCCGCAGTGGTTCTGCGAGGGTCTGTGAGGTGTTCCTGACCTGTGTGGCGGCTGGTGGCACCAACGTAACCTACAGCTGGGACAGGACGGATGGCGAGGTGCTGAGCATGGACAAGCACTCTCTCTTTGAGGCTGGCCTGGTCCTATGGGCTAAGCTGGACCCCTCGGATAGGCAGGTGTCCTACACCTGTACTGCAGCCAACGCTGTCAGTCGGGAATTAGCTACCATCGCACCCTGGGAACACTGCCAGAGGGAAGCAGGTATGTCATGTTTCACCCATCTCCCATGCCCAGCCCAGTGCCCAGCCACTTGGCATGAGCCAATGGCCCAGCTGTCTGCAGCCAGAAGACAGTGCCCGGGAGATGGATTTTGTGGGCGGGCATTTACTTTTGATACCAGATTTGCCACCATGTGAAGGTGGATGAGGTGGAGAGGGAGTCACGCTCCCTGGCTGGTGAAACTTCACTGAGGATTATCAACCAGAGAGTCTAAAACTACAGTCATATCTAGATTGTTCTGAGTGATCCAAGCCCTGGTCAGACCCCCACATGGGGGCTCTTGTTTACCTGCACAATTGCTCAGTTTAAAGGTTGGGAGTTGGCTGCCCATGTTAGCCCCTTGGTGCCGCAGCTGATACTACAACCAAAGGGAGTGCACGAGTAAGGGCCACATTCTGCTCTTGTTTACATGGTTGTCAGTCCAGAGTCAGTCATTGGCCTCACTCTGCATTTTCACCAGTGTAGCTGAGAGTAGACTTTGGCCTGGACTGTTGCAAACACAGGACAAGATTACACAGGAAAAGTCCATGGAAGGGCCAGGAAATTCCACAAATCTTAAGCTGCAAGAAATCCTCCCCTGCTCTGGATCGCAGAGGAACTTCAGCTTCCCCCGCGTTTCCTGCTGCCTCAGCTCACTCTTGGCACCGTCAGGAGGGGGGGCGGGGTGGTGTTCGGAGAATGCTTCTCCTTTGACTTTTCCTGCTGCTCCTTTTAGCCGGGTTCAGTGACTGTCCTGGCAGAGCAGCAGGAGGCTGCGGATCAGCACTAGGGATGGCCGGGAATGCAGGCTCAAGTGCAGACAGGCTGAAGTGCTGGGCAGTCTGAATTTCCCTGTGACTCTCCTCCCCGACTTGGTCATGGCTCATGGAGTGTGAGAGGCTTTTATGGTGCAGCAGGTGGCTGGGATTCCTGTTCCCAATGCCCGGCGCCAGCACAGCTACAGAGCCGGTGCGTACTTGGCCGGGGAGGGGTTCCCTGCCCAGCAGAGCCCACAGCACTCATGACCTCTTCCTCTTCCCTGCTCAGGTTCGGAAGATGCCGTGTACGACTATAGGAACATCCTGCTCATTGCTCTGCCCCTCTCTGTCCTGGTTCTGGCAGGGGCTGTCTTCGGGCTCCTTCTCTCTTGGAAGTGCTCAGGTAGGAGCCATCTATCATAGGAATCACTGTTCACTGACCTTGCTCTGCCAAGCACCGAAGAACCCCTGTGTGAGCTGGACACACCTGCAGGAGGGGCATGCACTGCCAGGAGAATGTGGGGGGATGGGCAGTCTGATACCACGGGGATGGGCATGGTGCAAATCCCCAGGCAGACGGATAGGGAGGGAGGGAGGTGCAGGGTGTCACAGCGCTGCTCTGTCCTTGTCTCCCACATAGAAACCAGCTCTGCCTGTGGGGGCAGGTTTCCAGAGACAACACGAGAGCTCGATGCTCAGTCCGCATTAGCCTACGGTGCCTTTGGAAATCTCCCCCTTAGGAAATGAAAGTGGGAACTTCCCACCCCCACCCCCGGCAGCTCAGGGGCTGTGACACAAACAGGGAATCTGATTTTCATAGCTCTACGCACAGGGCTCCCCTTCCCCTCTTCGCTCGGGTGGAATCTGATGCCACAAGGCCAGTGTGAGGGGCCTTCTACCACCAGGCTGGATTGCGGCCTCCACAGCCTTGCCAGCCTGGCTGGCCAGGTGACCAAGCCATGGCCCCAAACTTCCTCCCCATAAGGTGCTAGCATTAGACTGCTAGGCCAGCCCCACCCAGTGGCTCTACTGGAAGGCAGGGACCGGCTGCACCATAGTCCCTGTGAGAGAGTTTCAGGGGGTGACTTCCAGCTGCTTTCAGACAACGACCTGTAGCTGTGGTGTAATGGCCATTTGGAAACATTCCCGCTGGTTCCCCACTCAACTCGCATTTGGAACCAAGCTAAAGGGCTGTTTGTCTGCTGGGGCTGCTGGCTCCCTTGCTGAAGCTGACAGGGAACAGAGAGAATCTCCATTAGGGAGACTCTGTAGGGGCAGTTGTGAGCCAGTTGGGTAGACGAGCCGAGTCCCGTGGCAATTGGGTCTTTTGGCTGGGACCTTAACACCTGTCCTATCTGTGTAGACATTGTGCGTCCCATGACTCTGTTAGTGTTGGAGTTTCCCCCGCGATCTTGGCTAAAATTCCCCTTGCCGCTCTGCTGCGCTGGGTGTCTGCTGCCTCCCGGCTCCCCAGATATTGCCGCATTTCAGCAGCAGTGCACGTCTTTAGCCTGAGAGGCCTTGCGAGGTGCTACAGAAATGCAAAGGTGTGCTCGCCCCTCGTTTGTGTTTGTGTGTGAATGGTCACTGGGCAGAGAACAAATATATTTAACACACACCCCTCCCCGAAAGCTCTGCTACTTTTGGGAATGACATTTGTTTTCCCCTTCCTTAGGGAAGCAAAGAACGAAACCACTGTTCGACGCCTCAGAGTCTGACGCGGCCTCTGTCTAGGAATTGACACTGCGTGCAGAGCAGAGGCGTGTCCTTTTGGGAGAGCAGCCCTCCTTTCTCTTTGTCGCTGGCGAGGCAGAAAGCCCACATTCTCTTTTCTTCTGGAGAACTTCTCAGGGGGCTGCCAGCTTCCATTGACAGCTGGGTGACTGTGAGAGTCACTGTGGGTCAGGATCCCAGCACAGACTTGCTTTCGGCCACAGAACCATTAACCAGCCCTCAGAGCAGTCACTCGCCCTTTGCACCGTGTTTCTCTCTCAGTTCCCCACAGACCCCCACCTTAAAAACCATGCAGACATTTTTACTGAATTTGCTTGTTTCTGTCTACAATTTTCGTCAGCATTGCTGAATAGATCTGAATAGTCCTCTGCTCAAAAGCATCCTCCGGGGAACTCAGACCTCACTAGGAAACCCATTAGCAGACCTTGTCTTCACTGCCAAAAAAAGAAACAGGGATGTCCTTACCTAGAGTTTGCTGACTCGAGGTGACTGGCTCAAGGTGTAACTGTAGGGAAGGCAAGGCAGTTTGTCATTTCACACGAGGTGGCCAGTTGAGCTAACCCTTGGCCCTCCCATAGTCTTTAACTAACCAGCTAACTCGGATGAAGATGCTAAACCGCCGTGTCTTTGTGAGGGTTTTACTTCTAGTTCCTACATTCATAGATTCTAAGGTCAGAAGGGACCACTGAGAGCATCTCATTGGTCCCTTCTGACCTTAGTGTAGGAACTAGAGGTAAAACCCTCACGAAGACACGGCAGTTTGGCATCTTCACCCGAGTTAGCCGGTTAGTTAAAGACTGTGGACCACTGAGAGCATCTCACCTGGCCTCCAAGATAACACAGGCCAAAGAACTGCCCCCCAAATGGTTCCGGCTTGAACTAGAAAATACCTATCAAGTTAAGAGCACTTTTTTCCCAGTGAAAACAAGCTATGTTGGGTGCTGAGCATTCTTGAGTATCTGGCCCTTATTTAGGTGTCTAACTGAGAATGGAGCCTTTATGAAAATGCAGGTCCAGCTGTAGCTGCAGAGTCCATGGCAATCTGGCCCTCACTCCACCTATATAGGTACCTGTTACCACTCTCAAGACTTTCAAAAGAGAAGTTTATCTGAGTATAAAGTACAAATTGTCTTCAGCGTGTTCTGAAACTGCTTGGAAGTTCAGGGGCCTGGAATCCACTGTTAGAAGTTGTGTGGTAGACCTGGAAAAGGATTGCAACATTCCATGCATACACGTATATTCACACACACACGAGCATGCGTGCGCACACACTCACACTCTTTCATAGCATTTGTTGAATATGAGTGTATCTTCAGTAACTGTAACTGAATGTGACCAGAAAGTATCTGTTCATTATGTACGTTGTGTGATTTTTTAAACTGTGTAAGATTTATGGAAACACATGTAAGATTTATGGAAAAGAATTAGAACTACATATAAAAGACAAATTACAAAAATCTCCACCCAGATTTGTAGCTGCATGTTTGAAAGTGTGACCAAAGGTTTGCAATTCTCCCAGTAATGAGTTGACAGTAAAATGTTGAACGGTTCAGTATTACATGTATTGTAAAATGGTATATGCTAGGTAGCTCAGTCAGTAGACTGTGAGATTCTTAATCTAAGGGTTGTGAGTTCAAGCCCTAAGTTAAACACTTGATTCTACTGCCTTAAGCATATTTTTTGGGGATTGGACTAGAAGACCTCTTGAGGTCTCTTCCAACCCTAATATTCTATGATTTGGGCAGTTATATGTGGTATATTCAAAAACACCTGACAAAACACCTGGCTGAGGAACTTTCTAGACAGTTAATGCTGCTTTTCAGTAGCTTTTGGAACACTAGGGACATTCCAGAGGACTGGAAGAAAGCATATGTGCCAATATTTGAAAAGGCTATGCAGGACAACCTTTGCAATTATAAACCAATGAGCCGGACATCAGCTACAGGCAAAATAATGGAAAGTCTGATACAGGACTTGATTGAGAAAGAATTAAAGGAGGGTAATGTAGTTAATGCCAATCAACATGGATTTGTGGGAAATAGATCCTGTCAAACTAACCTGATATCATTTTTGGATGAGATTACAAGCTCGTAGATAAAGATAATAGTGTTGACATTAGATACTTAGAGTTCTGTAGGGCGTTTGACTTGGTACTGCATGACATTTTGATTAAAAAACTAGCCTGATACAAAATTACCATGGCACACATTAGATGGATTAAAAATTGTCTAAGAATGTGATTATAAATGGGGATCATCATGGAGCAGGTGTGTTTCTAGTGGGGTCTTGCAGGGATCAGTTCTTGGCCCTTTGCTATTTAACATTTTTATCAGTGACCTCACAGAAAACAGAAAATCATCACTCAAGTTTGCAGATGACTCAAAGTTTGGTGGCGGGGTAAATAACGAAGAGGACTGGTCACTGGATGGTAATATTATAAATGCCAGTCAACATGGTTTATGAAAAATAAATCCTGATAGCAAAAGGAAAGGCATTAAACCAAGAGGGTTTTGATGTGCTGCCCCTAAAAGATTGGCTAAGACAGTAGTGCATGACCAGGGTATGAATGAGGATGCGCCATTTGAAAAGGTTTGCTGAGTAAAGGTGGAGCTGCTGAAAAGACCCTTCAATCTTTCCTTGCCACCACCTGTAATCAAATGGCTTACGAAGAGATGTTACATGGGCAAGGTTGTAAAAACCCAATACACAACTATATGGTTGGTGCAACCGATGTCTGAGACCCCAGAACCATGCAATGAGAGCCACACAACCATGGTAATGGATGATGAATGCGATCATGAGGACAGCTCTTGGACTCAACTGTTGTTTGAGACGCCAAAACCTAATCAGGAGACCCCGAATAATTCCAATGGCAGGGTGCATAGGGCCAAATCACAGCTAAGTTGCAAGTAGAAATATCTAAGGGTAAACAAGAGGTGCTGATGATAGAAACTGGTCACAATCACGCAAATGGCTAGGGAATGTAGCACCCAGTCAAAACTTTGGTGGCTCAAGAGCATCAGCTAAGGAGGCCTCTTGACACACAACACAAGGCAAAGGTTTTAAGCACGTTATAAAAGTGAAAATGGTGCCTTATCTGTGTTTTTTCATTAAATCTGTCAGCATTTGAGCGATGACTCTTCAGAGGCCTTGGAGACTTTGCTTACCATCCCAGTGAGTACGCCCCTTTAACAAGCACTGTGCATTTGTTTGTGTTTGTGTAAGGGGTGTGCTGATAGGGACCCACAATGCCCTCAGTGCTGTAGGCGTAGGACTGTGCTTTGATATGATTTGCAAGAGGTGGAGTCAAGTAGATCTGCGCTGGCCTGGTCATATGACACCATACCCCATAATGGGGCGTTCCATAAAAACACACTTCCCACAATCATTTCCAATTGAAATTTTATTTGCAGTCTCTCAGCTGCTCAGAGATTTATAATAAGAAATACAGGTAAGGCACCATTTTAGTTTTTATAACATGCTTTAAACCTTTACTTTTTGTGTCAAAAGGCCACATTGGCTCATTTAGGCCCATTGAAATCAGTGGAAGTTAGGACCCTAAATACCTTTCATAGGGTTGCCAACCCTCCTGATTTCGCTGGAAGTCTCCCAAAATTTTAGGCTGCTAGAAATCCGGTGGCGCAGTAGGGCTAAGGCAGGCTCCCTACCTGCCCTGGCCCCATGCTGGGGGGGGCAGGGGTCTCCACGCGCTGCCTGTGCCCCAAGCGCCACCTCCGCAACTCCCATTGGCCGGGAACCTTAGGGGTCCACCAATGTAATCAAGAGAGTCCACGAACGTGCCTGCAACCAGAAGTGATGCGGGGGGGAGGGGAGATGCGGGATCACATGCCCTCCCCAGATTTCTGCCTTCCATTTAGCACTAGCCCCCCAGTACCTAACAAGTAACCTAAAATAGTTGCAAACCGGACTTGATTGTCAACAGCTGTAATGAAGAAAGAAGAACATCTGGTGTGAAATGCATCACCTTGGAGCGAGTGATTCATTGTAGACCTTCTTGAAACCCTGGAAAGATATCCTCTCTACTGTACTTCGCATTCTTTCTGTCTCTTCCTGTGTACTTCTCTTCTTTTTCACATTAAAGTCATTCGGCATCATAATACCAGCCTCCTGGTTTTCCTTTCTGCTCCATTTCTCATTTACAAACTGTGGCCCAGATTCTCAGAACTCCTTAGGCACCTAACTCCTATTGCAATCACTGTGAGTATGGCACCTACGGCTATGTCTATGCTACAAAGTTAAATTGAGTTAAGTTACGTCGACGTACAGTCACCGCTGTAATTATCTCACTGTTGCATTTCAACACCAGATGTTTGGGGAAGGGTTTGCAATGCCTCATCAGGGCAGGTTCAGTGTCACATGATGCAAGTTTCTCAATCCCATCATTCAATGGGCGTCCTACGAGGTTTCCAGCTGCTTTTCAACTGTCCTGTGCAAAATGCTGCTGTTACTGTCAAGCTAAACCTTAATTCCAGCCTCATTTCACTCCAAACATTTTCCACCTCCTCCAGTAACGTGGACCCTTCACCTGTTAAGCACACATTTGCTGAGTGTGCGGTGAAGGTTTCTCGTATGGCACACGTTATGATGAATTTTGCTAGTGCAGTGTCATAGCATACGTGCAGGCAGCTGGAGCAGCCTCACCTGCCCCAGAGATCTCAGCCAAAGTCACACACCCCTATTCCCACCACCGAGGTATTGGTGCAGCACACAGGGAAACTGAGGCACACACAGCATTCATGCAAAACAGTAAAACTCACATAGGCTGAAGAGTCCCGAGCTTAGCCTGGAGAAATGATGCTTAAACTCCTTAAAGCATCCTCCAGCTGGCCAAGCCAGAGCAGGCCTCAGCCAAGCGGGACCGGCTCCATCTTAGGCTCTGTCCTTCTCTGACAGTCCCAGGTGGGAGCAGCCAGCCTCTCCAGACGCCCGCTCTTGTTGGAGTCTCTGCGCAGCTTCCCTGCTGAGAGGTGGCAGGGACCGAGGCGGTGGCTGGGATGCTGATAAGGAGTCGCTCTCAGCTGGTTCCAGCCAGCTCCTTAGCAGTCCATCCATTGCGCCCCAGACTACAAGGTGACCCCCACACCTCACATCTCCTGTGCCGGCCCAAAGCAAACTTAACCCTTCTACCCCGGCTGGGGGAAAGTACAGAGGGAAACTCATAAAAATATTCCAGAAAATCCTCACTTCATCACAGTTCCATCCAGGCAGACAAAGCAAGAGAGAAATGCTGTCAAGTGGGGTCAGTATTAACTTGGCATGTTAATATCTGTGGCCGGGGGAAGGGGATTCAGAAACACAGAGAGAGACACTCAGCCTTTTGGGCACATTTAGCCCAATCCCTTCCTAAGGCAGACACACTCCTTACAAACCTGGGTTGGCGTCTGCTTCCCCGGGGGGATGTGTTTGTAGGACTACAGGGTTTGCCTTAGTGGCATTGATTCAATCTCCCTTTCCCCAAGTACCACACACACTTACTGGCTGCTGCCCTCCCTCCCCGAGGTGGCTGTGTCTGATCCTGGTGCGGCAATCCTGCAGGACGTGGTCCCCATCTCAAAAGCTCCAACCCCACCTGTGCTAACCGCCTGTCCTTAGCAGCCTCAGCAGAGTGGCACAGTCAGGCCTTCTCCTCTCTGCCCGGAGCAGGTCCCCAGGGCAGGCTGGTGAGGGGCGTTGGCAGAGGATGAGGTGGGAGAAGTTTGATCTGCAATCAATTCCATCCCCTGGCGGTGCGTCCGTCCATGGGGTTGGTCCTGTCAAGCACCCCTCTCCCGCCCTCCACAGCCTCTCCTGCTGTCCCAGGTCTTTTGAGCCTGCAGAGTCTGAACAGAGCTCAGACACTGCGGTCCCTGGGCACAGGCTCGGGGCGCATAGCCTCTATTCAGCACCCCATCCTGAGAGCTCTGACCATGCAGCCCCCTGCCCAGCCCCTAGAACAGTGATTCCCAAACTTTTGAGGCTCACACTCCCCCTGTCCCCATGGTCATCCTCCCCCACCCCCAGCCAGGGCCAGGAGCGGGGCCAAGGCTCCCAGGGGAAGTGGGGGAATGGATACAGACAGGTGTAAGGGGGCCAAAGCTGGGGCTGCAGCTGGGGGTGGGTCTGGGTCCAGAGCCACAGCCAGGGGCCAAGGCTGGGGATAGGGTCAGGTGCGGGGCTGGGGGCTGGGTCTGTGGCTGGGGACAGGGCTGGAGCAGAGCGGAGAGGGGGGTTGGCCAGGGCTAGCCTGGCCCACTGCGCCCCCCGAATGTTCCTCCATGTTCCCCTAAGGAGGCGTGCCCCATAGTTTGAGTACCTCTGCCCTAGAACCTGTGCTGACCCCTCAAGCTGCCCCAGAGCTTAAACACACCCTCTCCCAGGATCCCACAGAAGGTGTGAGCCCGCTGGGTGCCAGCTGACCTCTCTCAGGGGGCCTGCGAGCAGGGGGAGCCCAGAACACACATGCACTCGGCACAGGACTCGAATGCAGCACTGCTCCTTACTTATCAGCACACAAAATACACCGTTCTCTACCAAACTCCCAAACCTGGCTTGCATGTCCCCCCTCGGTTCCCTCGGCTCTCCAGCGGGGCTCCTGCTGGGGTCATGTCTTTTCCTTCCCCCCCTCCAGCGCGGCTCCAGATGGGGTCAGGGCTTTTCCTCCCCCCACTCCTCCTCTCCCCTCAGCAGGACTCTTCCTCCTCCCCCCGGCCCCCCACAGTGGGGCTCCTGCCGGGGTCAAGGCTATTCCTCCCCGCCCAGTGGGGCTCCTGCCAGGGTCGGGGCTTCTGCTGGGGTCAGGGCTTTTCCCTCCCCCTAATCCACCACTGCACCCACCAGCCCGCCCTGGGTCACCTGATGCCTGCTGTGGCTGGAGTGGAGCCTGGCTGGGAGGGAGACACCATACAGGTGGATGCCATGGCCACCAGCCCAAGAGGTGCGGGGTGGCCGCAGGTGAGCAGGGGCACGCCGCACTGCTACTGATAGCTCAGCACTTCCACCCACCCCTAACCCTAAGGATTTTTTTGTGAGTGTGTGTGAGACTCACTCAGCCCCTGCTGGAGCAGGGAGATGGGAAACAGCTGATCTGAGCCTGCCTGCCAAACAGCTGATTGCAGCAATGCAGCTGTGCGCAAGCTACCCATAGGAAATAGCTCCTCTGCTCAGGCACCCGCGCAACAGCTGATCCCTGGCGGCCAACAGCTGGTCATCCCAGTGGGTGCTGAGCGCCCCCTATTTTTTTTCCATGGGTGCTCCAGCCCTGGAGCACCCACAGAGCCGGCACCTATGCTTCAACATACGGGCGGGGGACAGACAAGTTCTCCCACAATACATTACAAAACAGTTCAGAGAGTGGCTTGGTTAAAAAATTGCCAGTTATGGGGAATCTGCCACAATTGTTGGCTGTTAAAAATTTGTGCCTTATTTCCAGTCTGAATTTGTCTGGCTCCAAATTCCAAAGATTGGATCCAAGACTGGATCTTGTTAGGCCTTTGCCTGCTAGATTGAAGAGCCCATTATAAAATCTCTGCTTTGAAGTAGGTACTTAGAAGCTATGACCAAGTCAGCCCTTAACCTTCTCTTTGCTAAGCTAAATAGACAGAGCTCATTAAGTCTCATTGTAAGGCAGGTTTTCCAATCCTTTCATCATCCTGGCAGCTCTTCTCTGAATCTCTCCAATGTTTCTACATCCTCTTGAACTGCAGGCACCAGAACTGGACACGGGATTCCAGCAGGAATCACACTAGTGTCAAACACTGAGGTGAAATAACCTCTCTGCTCCTACTCAAGGTTCCCCTGTTTATACATCCAAAGATCACATTAGCCCTTTGCAGGGACGGCTCCAGGCACCAGCTTACCAAGCAGGTGCTTGGGGCGGCCACTTCGGAGAGGGGCGGCACATCCAGCTGTTCGGCGGCAATTCGGCGGATGGTCCCTCACTCCTGCTCGGAGCGAAGGACCTCCCGCCGAATTGCCGCCGCAGATCGCGATCGCGGCTTTTTTGTTGTTGTTGTTGTTGTTGTTTGGCTGCTTGGGGCAGCCAAAACCCTGGAGCCGGCCCTGGCCCTTTGGGGACAGTGTCACATTGGCAGCTCATGTTCAGCTGATTGTCCAAGATGATCTCAAAGTCTTTTTCAGAGTCACTGCTTCCCAGGATAGAGCCCCCCCCCCCATCCAGTAAGTGTGGCCTGCGTTCTTTGTTCCTCTATGTACATTTACATTTGGCCATATTAAAACACCCACTGTTTGCTTGCACCCCATTTACCAAGTGATCCAGACTGCTCCGTATCAGTGACCTGGACTCTTCGTTATTTACCATTCCTCCAATGTTTGTAACTTCTGCAAACTTTAGCAGTGATGATTTTTTGCCTTCTTCCAAGTCATCAATAAAAATGTTAAACAGCGTAGGGCCAAGCCCCGATCCCGGAGGGACCCCACTGGAAATACACACATCAATGAGGATTCCCTGTTTGCAGTTACCTTTTGAGACCTGTCAACCAGCCAGTTTTTAATCCATTTAACAGGTGCCACCATGTTAATTTCATACTGTTCTAGTTTCTTCATCAAAATGTTGTGTGTTAACAAGTCAAATGCCTCACTACATTCTAAGTATACTACATCAATGCTATTACCTTTATCAACCAAACTTGTAATCACATCAAAAAAAGATACCAAGCTAGTTTGAGCAGATCTATTTTCTATAAATCCATGCTATTGGCATTAATTATATTACCCTCCTTTAATTCTTTATTGATTGAGTTGGATATCTACCATTCCATTATTTTGCCTGGGATCAATGCCAGTCTGACAGGCCTACAATTACCCAGGGTGTCCTAGTTACCCTTTTAAAATACTGGCACAACATTAGCTTTCTTCCAGTCCTCTGGAACTTCCCCAGTGTACTTATCAAAAATCAGCATTAACAGGCGAGCGAGCTCCTCAGCCAGCTCTTTTAAAACTTCTAGATGCAAGTTATCTGAATCTGCTGCTTTAAAAGTAGCTGCTGTTACCATCCTCCTTAGTCACTGTTGGAATAGAAAGTATTTCTCACCATCATATAACATGAATACATTATCTGGCATTTTTCCAAATGGAAAACAGAAATATTTATTGAACACTTTGGCCTTTTCTACATTATTATTGTCAGCTCTACCATTTCCACCTAGTAATGGACAAATACCATTTTTAGGTTTCCTTTTGTTCTGAATATTCTTAAAATGTGTTTTTATTGTCCTTAACTTGGCTGGCCATAGATAATCTCCTTGTGTCCTTTTGCTTCCCTTAGCAATTTTCTACAATTCCTAGAGTCTAATTTATATTTTCCCCCATATGTTACATATTGTATTTTTATAGCTGCTTTCACTTCTCCTCTAAGCCAGGTTGTTCTTGTTTTTTTCACCTGTGTAGCCTTCTTTCTTGCTTGGGGAATTTTTGCTTTTTGGGCATCTGGTACAATGTTCTTATACAACTCCGAAATATCATTCACAATTTTTTGATTAAATCCTTTCTCCCAGTTCATTTGACTCATCACTGTTTTCAGCTTTGTGAAACTGGTCCTTTTAAAGCACAAGTTTAGATAGAATTATACTGGTTTGGCCATTATTCTGTTTGCACATGACAAATGTAATCAAGTCATGATCACTGGCACCTAAGCAATGATCAGTAAGCCCAAGATGCTGCTCTTTAATAATAAAATAAAATAATAAGACCCAGCTCTTATCTAGCGGTTTTCATCACTAGACCTCAAGGTGTTTTACAAAGGTCAGTAACATGATCCCCATTTCACCGATAGGGAAACTGAGGCAGAGAGCAGGGCAGTGACTTGCCCAAGGTCATCCAGCAGACCAGTGGTGCAGCCAGGAATCTTTCTCCTCTGGTTTCCACCCCAATGCCCCCCGTTGCATGATTCCCAAGCAATTAATCACCCCAGGAATGTGCTCCCTTCCCCTGAGCCCACAACTCACGGCTGACCCCACATGCCTCAAATGGCATGTGATGCAGAACGTGTCTGGTGGGGATGGGGCCCCGTGGGCCCAGAGGACATAGCCCTGCTGGTTTCTATCCTGCGGGGTGTCTCTGATGCAACACCAGCTGTGATGCCCCCCACATCAGTGCACGGAGGGGGTTTCTCTCTGTGCGACTCCAGAGGGTGCCCACTGCTTCGCTCGCTCTCCAGTTGGGATTCCCAGGTGAGAACTCTCGAGTTGGAGACACAATCCCATCATCATCTGGGATAAAAAGGATGCCTGGGCATGAGCCGTCCCCTGGAGGGGGGATACAGGGAACCTCGGGAATAGGAACCAGACACAGGTGTGTCACCGACAACCACTGCTCCCAGGGTACGAACCACAGAGCTGAATGCACAACATCCATCTGCCAAGGGGAGGAGATGGGAGAGGACAGCTAGGAAAGGGAACAGTGAAGGGAAGGCGACAGAGTGGTGGGGCTGCAGGAACCTCTCTCTCTCTTTGGATCCCTAAGATCCTTTCTGACTCAGTCACTAGCCACTGGGCTGGATGCAGGATTCTTCAGAGGAATCTTGTCCTGCTGCGGGGACAGGCCAACAGGGACAGAGTGAGCTGAAGTCCCATTTCCCCCCCACCGCAGCCGAGCCCAGGCAGGGAGTGGGCCGCCACTGCTTCCCAGCCAGGCTCTCTCAGGCAGATGCGGCTCTGTCCTGTTCCCTGCCCAGCTGCCAGGGAGAGCAGCCAATTTAGCCAAAGGTATGTGTGTGTGTGGGGGGGGTATAGGTGCAGGGAGAGAAGGTAGAGCCCCTCTCCTTCCCTGCCCCCAGCAGGCCAATCTGGGGGGGGGGGCACTTGACTCCCCATGTCCCCCCCCCCACACACACACATCGCCTCTGGTGGGTCAGCAGTGGGGATTTACATGACATCAACCTGAAAATAAGAAACTTCATGGTACATCTCTTAATTATATCTTGAGAATAGCAATTGTACGCCATCCACAGAAAAGCTTAAAAATTACACACTAGCCATTTTTTTGGTCATCTATTATCTTCATGTACGAAGTAGGCAAAGTGGATCAAAACATTATCTAATAGGTCATTGTTTCTGCTTAAGTCAGAAGATGATTCCTCCAGACGCTCACCCAATAAAATACAACAAAATAATCATGATTGAGTCTCCCTTTGAATTACTCTGTACTTAGTCAGACAAGGTGGGTGAGGTAATATCATGTATTGGGTTATCGATTCTCGCCATCAGTCCAATGAACTCACACAGAAAAATGGGAAAAGACAAAATCATTGTATCATTTATGTGTGAACAATTTTCACTAAGTGAGCATGCCATAGCCAGGGCCGGCTCTAGGCACCAGCAAAACAAGCAGGTGCTTGGGGCAGCACATTTGCAGGGGGCGGCATTCTAGCCATCCTTTTTTTTTTTTAAACTCACTTCCTCCCCTCTCGCAACGCTGCAGAAG
>NW_020664600.1:658094-688964 GCF_002925995.2 Terrapene triunguis | reverse complement strand
CAGGTTGGGGGGGAGAGCCCAGGGCTGGGGCAGCAAGGAGCGGGGGGAGCCCAGGGCTGGGGTGGGGGGCAGCCAAAATTTTTTTTTGCTTGGGGCGGCAAAAAACCTAGAGCCGGCCCTGGCCATAGCTCACCTCTCAGTCCTCCTCTTCAAAGAAAATCTACAGAGCACCTTCAAAAGATAAGCCTGAGAGATTAAATTCATATCTCGGCTAGAAACTCAAAATCATGGCCTGAATAAAGACACTGGATTTATGGTTTCTTACAACAATCTATAACACAGTAATGGCACTAAATCCCAGTTTTTTCCCCATCTCCTTTCCTCCCTCTGACTGGTGAGCTGTTAACCGTCCACTTCACTTTGAATGATTCCTTGAAATAGATGTGAACTATTTATGCTGAACTATCTGTTCCCCCTTCTATTTAGCTGTGACACTTCAAGTACATTTCCCAGACTTAAAGAAGAGCTCTGTGTAAGCTTGAAAGCTTGTCTCTCTCCCCAACAGAAGCTGGTCCCATAAATGATATATTGCCTCACTCACCTTGTCCCTCTCATACGCTGGGACCAACACAGCTACAATAACATCTCTTCCTAGTGACCTATTTGGAAGCCAAAAATGTGAAGGGTCCAAGAGGGTTCAGGATCAATGGTAAATATGTAGCACATGTTCTCAACAAACTGGGTTTGATTTGTGATTGTGCAACTTGCCCCCTCTCTGACCTTCAATTTTATGTGCCCTCTGGTTTGCTGCATAAAAAGCAGGGATCATAAGACATGGAGGATGTTCTATTTCCTCAGGACACTGGGTATCAAAGTGGGTCACAAACCCTCATTAATGATTTTGATATCCAAAGCAGTAGGTTATTATAATAATAATAGTTAGATACTGAAAGATGGCCTTCTATTGAGTAATAGACTCACTTTAAAAAAATGCATGTCAAGGTGATCTGTGTAATTTCCTTAATCAGATCATGATTTGTAGCTCAGAATTTGGGACTATTTGATTTCCATTAAAATAAAGTGTTGTCCTTCTGTTTATTAAATAAATTCTTCTTGGAAATTTAAGGGTAGGAGATCGATTGGCAGAAAGGATGTGGACAAACTGGAGATAGTTCAGCGAAGGGCAACAAAATGATTGGGGGGCTGGAGCACATGACTTATGAGGAGAGGCTGAGGGAACTGGGATTGTTTAGTCTGCAGAAGAGAAGAATGAGGGGGAATTTGATAGCTGCTTTCAACTACCTGAAAGAGGATGGATCTAGACTGTTCTCAGTGGTACCAGATGACAGAACAAGGAGTAATGGTCTCAAGTTGCAGTGGGGGGCGGGGTCTAGGTTGGATATTAGGAAACACTATTTCACTAGGAGGGTGGTGAAGCACTGGAATGGGTTACCTAGGGAGGTGGTGGAATCTCCATCCTTAGAGGTTTTTAAGGCCCGGCTTGACAAAGCCCTGGCTGGGATGATTTAGTTGGTGTTGGTCCTGCTTTGAGCAGGGGGTTGGACTAGATGACCTCCTGAGGTCTCTTCCAACCGTAATCTTCTATGATTCTATAAGTCAGCTCAGCTCTATAGAATTCATAGAATCATAGATCATAGATGTTCAGTGCTTCTCAATCAACATCAAGTTCTTTCCCCTTGCCTGGTGAGAGGAAACAGTCTTTGGAGTACATGTTAAACTTACAACATCTTTGTCATCATGATAGACAAGTTTTCTGCAAGCTAATGGTCTTGCAGCATTCCCTAAATCTGGCCAGATTTTCAATTAATCTAAGCTTATCCCATAGCCTTGGCCAAAAAAACCACATCTCTCTTTCCTATGTTTCATCTGGGGCTTTATCAGTTGTATTTTCTTGTAAAACCACAATAGTCCTGGCTGTTGTTGGATGGAGACACAATGGCGATGCCACCAATGTTCCAGGGTTTATCTCAAAGCCCTTGTAAAAGACGGCACTGCTTGTTTTCACCCACCACCATCCCTCACCTCAACCAAAGAGCAACCACACCACAGGCAGCACAGTGAGTTTCTACCATGATGATCACCCCGATCTCACAGCACTGGTGACATAAAGGAGGTGGATTAGGAACTGAATTTCTAATCACCGTAAGGGGAAATTCATCCCTGAGCAGAGCTCCAGCGCAAAGGCCTATTCAACTCTTACTCCCTGTTAACACCTCTTTTGAAAGCTTAAGTAGGACTTAAGTAGCTCAGAGACCTTATACTGTCCTTTCTTCCAGGAGGAAATTTCAAATCATAGGGCTTGAGACAAAACCCACCCAGCGTAATGACTCCCATTAAGTTCAATGGGCATGGATCAGAAAACATAGTAATAATCCTGAAAACAAATGATATCAATTGAAGGAGTGACAGGCACAGCAAAATATGTTTTCTAATTAATTAAGACCTTAAGCAAAAAAGTCTCATATTCCCCAGGGTATGTCCCCTTTGTCTCAATCTCTCTAGAGCAGTGCTCTTCACTAATTTTGAAGTGGGAGCCACATTGGCAAAAAACCTTCAATGTGAGAGCCACATCAACTACTAAATTAACACATTGCTTTACTAGTCCTTAATGATGTAATGTTACAGAGCCACTCGTGTAACTAAAACTAAGTCTACTTGTACAATAAAACAATACTCCTTTTCTAAAATAATAACCAGGCAAATATATGCAATTAAAAAGGCACCTATGCGAGTAAACTTTTTAAGAGCAGAATAATCCAAAATGAATTTTAAAAACTGGATGAGCAAAAGTGTGCCTGTTCCTCCTTGACTTTGTTCATGCAGTATTTGTAATCCGTCATCGCAATCCTAGTAAGGCAGTCCAAATGTTCATTGGTCAATTTGTTCCTCTGTTTTCTTTTCACCCCTCTGGCTGGGGGTGCGGGGTTTGAGGTGTGGGAGGGGGCTCAGGGCTGGGGCAGAGGGTTGGGGTGCGGGGGTGATGGCTGCGGGGTGGGGCTTGGGATGAGGGGTTCAGGGTGCAGGAGGGGGCTCAGGGCTGGGGCAGAGGGTTGGGATGCAGGGGGAGGTGAGGGCTCTGGCTGCGGGTGCGGTCTCTGGGTTGGGGCTGGGGATGAGGAATTTGGGGTGCAGGCAGGCTGCCTCAGGGCTGGGGCCAGAGGACTCCCCCCAGCCCTATCCCTGCTGGCAGCAGCTAGCTCGGGGCAGGGGCCTCTCTCTCCCTGCCATCAGGCAGCACGGAGCTTCGGGGGAAGGGGTCCTGTCTCTCCCCCACCAGGCAGGCAGCACAGAGCTCTGGGGAAAGAGGCCCCTCTCTCCCCTCCACAGCAGCCCTGCAAGCCCCAACTTGCTCCCCTCCCCAGTTCCTGCCCACCCACTACCTCTCTCCTCTCCAGGTCCCTGCTGCGTGGCCCTTTAGAGCTGCTGCATGGCTATTTATAGCCTGCTGCATGGCCACATGGCTGTGCAGCTGAGAGGGAAGTGAATGAGCCGCACTTTGCCACTGGCTCGTGGGCCTTGCAATGAAGAACACTGCTCTAGAGCTATCGTGATGTCACTTTAGTGATGGCTTTAATTTAGGACTGAATCTTGCACATAACTCTGTGATTGTTGGCTATGTAAAGGGGTTTCTCCATTAAAATAGTAGTTGTTAAGTTGCAGGCACTAGTACATTCATTGTTTAAAAGTAAAGACTACTAGTTTCAGAGGTGCCTAGGTATTTGGGACAGCCAGGAGTTGCTGTTTACTTTAATTGAGAATTAGGTGTTCAAATCCCATTGGTAGCTTTGAAAAATCTCAGCTTTTAACTAAGGGGTGTTGGGAAGAAACTTCCCATTTTTTTCCATAATAGGCCACTTTTGTGTTCTTCTTTATTTTGTGACCGCTGGTAGTCAGCAAGATTTCAGACAGAATAATCAGTTAGAAGGAGCTCTGGTCTGATCCAGTAAGGTAATCTCTATGTTCCTATCTGCACTAGTAGCAATGTTAGATGCAGATCCACAGCTAGGGTAAATTAGCCTAGATCCTTGAACTCAGCTGAACAGTGCCAATATCGACCTGCTCAGGATCTGGCTCTTAATGTTTTCTTTTGACCAAAAAACAGTATTTTCCATTTGTGATGTTGCACTCCATATGTTTTATGGAAATATGCTTATGAGTATGATGTAACTGGAACATGCTTTAGGCAAAAGGTCTCTTGTAAGGTATCATTATAAAGCTTATAATCTACTGAGTGTGTTCATCTTATTTGTATGCATGTATCATTCTTGTATCTGAAGCTAGAAATATGAAGTATTACTCTGAGGTCCTATTGTAATTATGCAAAGTGTGGGCCACTAATGGAATCTTGATGGCTCCCATTGACTAGGATAACGGGTTGTCAATGGTTTATTTAGCTGCAAGCCTTCCTGTGTTTGTGTGAACCAGCCCAGGAAGAATGGAGGCTGGGGTCTCACAGGATAGAACATGTCACCTGATTCCAATCCATTTTAAACCTCGTGCTTTTCCATTTAGAAAGAGGGGTAGAGACGCAGAGAGACAAAAGATTCCTGCCTTGTGCCAAAGCTATAAAAGGAACTATAAAAGGAGGCTATTGAGGTTGCAGGAACAAACCATCCCGATGTATCGAAAGAATAGTAAATATGGCAGGCGACCAGCTTGGCTTAACAGTGAAATCCTTGCTGATCTTAAACACAAAAAAGAAGCTTACAAGAAGTGGAAGATTGGACAAATAACACTGCTCTACAGCCAAAATGCTTCTGAAATAAATGTAGTCAAACCTTACTAATTCTGGGTTACTGAGAACGAAAATGATGCTTAAAATTGTTGATTGGCTCTAGTTTTCAAGATATGCTATTGGGTCAGTATATACGACCCTTGACTTGGGAATGGCGGAGGCTAAGTGAGTTATAAAGGGAAGGGATCTCAATTTAAACCAGAAATGACTAAAATACATCTTTGACTGGATCTATGAATAAATCTATGACTGGGTTTGGACAGTACTTGCTTTTTAGGCAAAACAATGAATGATGCAATCTGAAGCTGGTATTGCGTCATACATGGTATGAATTGCATCATGTTATTCCTAGAAGTCATGGATGATGCAATCATAATGAAGCTTACATCACTCTGCTGAACAAATTGCCCTATATCAGCTCTAGAAATCATACAGTATCGTGCTCTCTTATTTGTCAGTGTTTGATTTTGCAAAGGGACACATTTCTGTTTAGCCAAAGTGAGCAGAGATGCCTCGTACTTGTGTGAACAGTGCAGATAACTTCTGCTATGATTGTGGTGAAGTGACTTTTGCATCACAAAAGCGCAGTATAACCACTAGGGTTAAGAAAGCCTATCACCTTTATTTTGGCAGCAAAATTGGAGATCAGGACAAGAGGTGGGCCCCACACATATGCTGCAACACTTATGCAACAAATCTTCGCCAGTGGTTGAACAGGAAAAGGAAATCTATGCCTTTTGCAGTGCCAATGATTTGGAGAGAGCCAACAGATCATACCAGCAATTGTTACTTCTGCATGGTGCCTCCAGTTGGGAAAGGTGTGTCAAAGAAGAAAAAGTGAACTGTGCGTTATCCAAACATTCCATCAGCTATACGCCCAATACCCCACGGAGAAGGACTGCTGGTTCCTGATGCACCAAAATCATTCTCACTTGAGTCAGACGAGGAAGAGGATGAAACTTCTGGTCCTGAACCATCAATGTCACAGGACTCACATTTTCTCCCATCCTCCTCCTCTGAACCACACCTCATAACACAAGGTGAACTGAATGACCTTGTCAGGGATTTGGAACTACCCAAGAGTAAGGCAGAGCTGTTGGGCTCCAGACTACTGCAGTGGAATCTCCTGGCAGGTGATGTTAGGGTTTCCATGTTCCGTGACCGTCAAAAGGATCGTGTCCCATTCTTCTTCATGGAAGGTGATCTTGTAGCCTGCAACAACATCGATGGTGTGATGGCAGCCCTCAACATTGTTCACGATCCAGATGAGTGGAGACTGTTCATTGATTCATCGAAGACGAGTCTTAAAGCTGTTTTACTGCATAATGGCAATGTTTTGCCATCAATTCCAGTTGGTCATGCAGTCCATATGAAGGAAACCTATGACAACATGAAACAACTTTTGAGGTGCATAAACTATGACCAACATCAGTGGCAGCTTTGTGGCGATTTGAAGGTTGTTGCTCTCTTGCTTGGTCTGCAGACTGGATACACAAAGTACTGCTGTTTTCTCTGCGAATGGGATAGTCGTGCAAGAGATTCCCACTACATCAAGAAAGATTGGCCACTCCGACAGTCATTGGAGCCTGGGAGGAAAAGTGTTCAGCATTCACCACTTGTTGAATCGAGGAAGATTTTGTTACCACCCTTACACATCAAGCTGGGTCTGATGAAGAACTTTGTCAAGGCCATTGACAAAACACAAGCAGCTTTCAAGTACCTCCGTGGAAAATTTCCAAGGTTAAGTGAAGCTAAGATAAAGGAAGGTGTCTTTGTTGGTCCTCAGATTCGTGAACTTCTTCGAGATGATGCATTTGACCATGCACTGCATGGCAAGGAAAAGACGGCATGGAAAGCCTTCCAGTTAGTGGCAATAAATTTTCTTGGAAACAACAAGGCAGACAACTACAGGTTGTTGGTGGAAAACCTCCTCAAGGCATACAAAAGCCTTGGTTGCAACATGTCACTAAAGATACATTTTTTGCACTCTCATCTAGATTTTTTTCCACCGAACTGCGGAGCAGTGAGTGACGAGCACGGCGAGCGATTTCACCAGGACATTGCAACAATGGAGAAACGCTATCAGGGCAAATGGAGCCCATCAATGCTTGCAGACTATTGCTGGACAGTGACAAGAGATGCTCCATTTAATGAATACAAGAGACAAGCCAAGAAGCGCCAAGTAGACACTGAATAGGACTAAACTATGTACATAATAGTTTTTTGCCTTTTGTTTCATAATAAATTTTATTTATATAACTCTTTTGCTGATTTTTAAAGTGTTACATAAACAAGACAGGTGAAATATTATCATGTAAAGCAACCATAAACACATGAAAAGACCTAGGTTTACAATTTATGATTAAAACTCTACTATCTACACAATATACATAGACATAAAATGTAAAAACTTAAATATCTTAGAAACAATAGCCAATCAGTTGTTTTAATTGTCATATTTGAATTCAGCACATCAAAATACTTAATAAATAGCACATTTTATCTCTGAAGCAGACGACTTCTCAAAAATTTTAGACCAGTGTAACCAGGGAGGAGTATACAAATATTGCTCAGGCATGCAGGAGTGAAATCAGGAAGGCCAAATCAGACTTGGAGTTGCAGCTAGCAAGAGATGTTAAGAGTAACAAGAAGGGTTTCTTCAGGTATGTTAGCAACAAGAAGAAAGTCAAGTGTGGGCCCCTTACTGAATGAGGGAGGCAACCTAGTGACAGGATGTGGAAAAAGCTAATGTACTCAATGCTTTTTTTTGCCTCTGTCTTCACGAACAAGGTCAGCTCCCAGACTACTGCACTGGGCAGCACAGTATGGGGAGGAGGTGACCAGCCCTCTGTGGAGAAAGAAGTGGTTCAGGACTATTTAGAAAAGCTGGATGAGCACAAGTCCATGGGGCCGGAGGTGCTACATCTGAGGGTGCTAAAGGAGTTGGCGGATGTGATTGCAGAGCCATTGGCCATTATCTTTGAAAACTCATGGCGATCGGGGGAGGTCCCAGATGACTGGAAAAAGGCTAATGAGTGCCCATCTTTAAAAAAGGGAAGAAGGAGGATCCGGGGAACTACAGGCCAGTCAGCCTCACCTCAGTCCCTGGAAAAATCATGGAGCAGGTCCTCAAGGAATCAATTCTGAAGTACTTAGAGGAGAGGAAAGTGATCAGGAACAGTCAGCATGAATTCACCAAGAGCAAGTCATGCCTGACTAACCTAATTGCCTTCTATGACGCGATAACTGGCTCTGTGGATGAGGGGAAAGCAGTGGACCTTGGCACAAAAAGTGGGAATGTGCTAATAAAGTTTGCGGATGACACAAAGCTGGGAGGTATTGCTAATACAGAGAAGGACCGGGATATCATACAGGAAGGTCTGGATGACCTTGTAAACTGGAGTAATAGTAATAGGATGAAATTTAATAGTGAAAAGTGCAAGGTTATGCATTTAGGGATTAATAACAAGAATTTTGGTTATAAATTGGGGACACATCAGATGGAAGTAGGGTGACCAGATCACAGAGATAAAATATCGGGATGGGGGGGGGGGGGGGGGGGGGGAAAAAAAAAAAAAGGGCGGCGGAGCAAAAAAACAAAACAAAAAGCAGTTTCACAGGGCCCGGGGGCATTAGCAGGCCCTGACCGCGCCGCGGGATCGCACACAGTGCCCCGGCCGCATGCGCTGCCCTCCCCGCAGAGCCTCCCGCCCCCTGGCCCACCCCGGGCACATGCAGCGCGTCCCGCCACTGACGGGGAACCCCATGCCTCTCCCGCTCAGCTGCGCTCCAGCGGCTCCTTCCCGGCGGGCGGGGAAGTTTATGGTTCAGGGGACCCCAACTGGCTCCTTGCCCCTGTCCGCCGGCCGCCCCGTCTGGGACAAGTCTCACCCCAGCAGCCCCTCTCTGCTGCGTGTCTCCGGCAGCCCACGCTCCCGGGCCGCGCCGCCCACCCGGGCCCTGCCCGCTCCGCACCGCCCCTGGACCCACCGCGCTGCCCCACGGGCTGCAGGACTGGAGCAGCCTTCACACTGCGCTGCAGCGCTGCCGGCTCCGGCTGGCCATGGCCCGTGTGCAAGGGCTGCCGAGGCTGCTGCACGGGGGCGTCTCCTCCCCAGGCCCGGCTTGGGATCCAATGGGGCAGTGAGGGGGCGGGGCTGGGGGCGGGGATTTGGGGAGGGATCCAATGGGGGAAGGAGGGGGCGGAGAGAGCCCCTCCGGAGGTGAGAGCCCCTCCGGGTGCCGCCTGTGCGCCGGAGCGGAGGGCAAAATTGCTTGTTTGTCCCATGTCCCGACTGAACATCGGTCGGGATGCGGGACAAACAAGCAAATATCGGGGTAGTCCTGATAAAATCGGGACGTCTGGTCACCATAGTTGGAAGTAAAAGAGGAGGAGAAGGACCATCCTCACAGGATGACTATGAGCCGCCAATGTGATATGGCCATTAAAAAAAGCTAATATGATCTTGGGATGCATCAGGCAAGGTATTTCCAGTAAAGATAAGGAGGTGTTAGTACCGTTATACAGTGCACTGGTGAGACCTCATCTGGAATATTGTGTGCAGTTCTGGTCTCCCATGTTTAAGAAGGATGAATTCAAACTGGAACAGGTACAGAGAAGGGCTACTAGGATGATCCGAGGAATGGAAAACCTGTCTTATGAAAGGAGACTCAAAGAGCTTGGCTTGTTTAGCCTAACCAAAAGAAGGCTGAGGGGAGATATTATTGCTCTTTATAAATATATCAGAGGGATAAATATCAGGGAGGGAGAGGAATTACTTAAGCTTAGTACCAATGTGGACACAAGAACAAATGGATATAAACTGGACATTAGGAAGTTTAGATTTGAAATTAGACAAAGGTTTCTAACCATTAGAGGAGTGAAGTTCTGGAACAACCTTCCAAGGGGAGTAGTGGGGGCAAAAGACAAATCTGGCTTCAAGACTAAGCTTGATAAGTTTATGGAGGGGATGGGATGATGGGATAGCCTAATTTTGGCAATTAATTGATCTTTGATTATTAGCAGGTAAATATGCCCAATGGTCTGTGATGGGATGTTAGATGGGGTGGGATCTGAGTTACTACAGAGAATTCTTTCCTGGGTGCTGGCTGGTGAGTCTTGCCCACATGCTCAGGGTTTAACTGATCGCCATATTTGGGGTCGGGAAGGAATTTTCCTCCAGGGCAGATTGGCAGAGGCCCTGGAGGTTTTTCGCCTTCCTCTGCAGCTTGGGGCACTGGTCACTTGCTGGAGGATTCTCTGCACCTTGAGGTCTTTAAACCATGATTTGAGGACTTCAATAACTCAGACATAGGTTAGGGGTTTGTTAGAGGAGTGGGTGGGTGAGATTCTGGCCTGCGTTGTGCTGGAGGTCAGACTAGATGATCATAATGGTCCCTTCTGACCTTAAAGTCTATGAGACGTGTTATTCCTTGACTTTAGCAAAGCTCCAACAGTATTCTTGACAGCAAGTTAAAGAAGTATGGGCTGGATGAATGGACTATAAGGTGGATAGAAAGCTGGCTAGATCGTCTGGCTCAATGGGTAGTGATCAATGGCTCCATGTCTGGTTGGCAGCTGGTATCAAGCGGAGTGCCCCAAAGGTCGGTCCTGGGGCTGGTTTTGTTCAATATCTTCATCAATGATCTGGAGGATGGCGTGGACTGCACCCTCAGCAAGTTTGCAGATGACACTAAACTGGGAGGAGTGGTAGATACGCTGGAGGGTAGGGATAGGATACAGAGGAACCTAGACAAATTAGAGGATTGGGCCAAAAGAAACCTGATGAGATTCAACAAGGACAAGTGCAGAGTCCTGCACTTAGGACAGAAGAATCCCATGCACTGCTACAGACTAGGGACCGAATGGCTAGGTAGCAGTTCTGCAGAAAAGGACCTAGGGGTCACAGTGGACGAGAAGCTGGATATGAGTCAACAGTGTGCCCTTGTTGCCAAGAAGGCTAACGGCATTTTGGGCTGTATAAGTAGGAGCATTGCCAGCAGATCGAGGGATCTGTTATGTAAAGCCTCTGCTCAAATGCGATTGTAAGATCTGTAACTTGTATCATTAAGGCCTGGTCTACACTACGGGATTAATTCGGATTTAGCAGCGTTAATTCGAATTAACCCTTCACCCGTCCACACAACAGAGCCATTTAGTTCGAATTAAAGGGCGCTTTAAATCGATTTCTGTACTCCACCTCGACGAGCGGAGTAGCGCCAAAATCGATTTTGTTAATTCGAATTAGGGTTAGTGTGGCCGCACACAACCGAATTAATGTGATTAAAATAAATGGGGTAGTGTGGCCGCACACCACCGAATTAATGTGGTTAAAAACCGAATTAATGTGCTTAGTGTGGCCGCGCACAATCGAATTTATACAACCTGTTTCCCAAATTCGAATTATCTAAATTCGGATTAATCCCGTAGTGTAGACATACCCTAAGTTCTGCAACCTTTTTGCAGACTTTGTAACTTCAGTTATTGTTAGCACAGCCTTTTAAGTTTTGTAACCTTTGCAAGCTCTGTAACCTTTTCAAGTTACCATTTGTATGAACTTCCAAGCTTTGTAATATCCCATCCCTCAGAGAGAGTGTGAACGAGGGAGTGTATGTGGGACTGGGCGGAGAGGAACTGCAAGGAGAAAGGAGCCCAGAGACAGGAGCCAGGTGTGTCTGATATAATCTGCCCTGAGAAGGCAATCACGAAGTGCTGTAAAGAGAAGAAGAACCTGGTATGCAGGAAAGGAACTGGTCTGGGAATGCTTCTCGGTGATGGACACAAAAGGAAAGTGCACGTGACAGGAGCTGCCCAGTTCCAGAGAAAGGAAGCAGCCGTGCACACAAGCAGCAGCTGCTCCTTGACCTGCTCAGCAGCCTGGATTTGTGGCCGCAGGCGGAGACACCAGATCTCCCCCGCTTCGGCTTCCCGGTCTCCATGCTGTCTCCCGTAACTCTCCGCCTGTGTGAGTGTGTGGGTGCATGAGGGTCTGAATGCGGTGAATGTCTGCGTGTATGAATAAGCTCCGTCTCTTTTCTATCTGACCCAACAGCGGCATCGTAATAAAACTAATACAAGTGTGACCCTGGGTTGGTTTTTAGGGGAACAGAGGTAACATATTCGACATTGGTGAGGCCTCATCTGGAGTACTGTGTCCAGTTTTGGGCCCCACACTACAAAAAAGATGTGGAAAAATTGGAAAGAGTCCAGCAGAGGACAACAAAAATGATTAGGGGGCTGGAGCACATGAGTTATGAGGAGAGGCTGAGGGAACTGGGATTGTTTAGTCTGCAGAAGAGAAGAATGAGGGGGGATTTGATAGCTGCTTTCAACTACCTGAAAGGGGGTTCCAAAGAGGATGGATCTAGACTGTTCTCAGTGGTACTAGATGACAGAACAAGGAGTAATGGTCTCAAGTTGCAGTGGGGGAGGTTTAGGTTGGATATTAGGAAAAAGCTTTTTCACTAGGAGGGTGGTGAAGCACTGGAATGGGTTACCTAGGGAGGTGGTGGAATCTCCTTCCTTAGCGGTTTTTAAGGTCAGGCTTGACAAAGCCCTGGCTGGGATGATTTAGTGGGAATTGGTCCTGCTTTGAACAGGGGGTTGGACTAGATGACCTCCTGAGGTCCCTTCCAACCCTGATATTCTATGATTCTATGACTTACCCCAAAGGTGGGGGGGAAGAAGCAGAGTGAAGAGGTGATCAGAGAGCCATCCCATAGCATTCCTCCTACAGTCAGTCCAACAACCACCTGGCTCCTTCCTGCCCTAGGTTCCACAGGGAATTTCTGAATTAACCCTCTAGAAAGCTGCCTCTGGCTTTCTACAAGCTCTCACACAGCCCTGTCACGAGAGGTAAGGAATAAGGTCCTCCCCCAACTGCTCAGGGGAATCCTCTCAGAGAATCAGTGCAGTGCTTTATGCATCTCTACAAAGAGATCACTTTGCGTGGTGTTGTCAAGAAGCTGCACACCCCTTTGCAGCTCTTTTTAGAGCAACATTAACTCCCACAGGGATTTCTGCTCTAAATGCAGAGGGAAAGCCAGGGAAAACCACAGCAAAGGTACAGGAGCAGGCCTAGCTGTTCCGTACAGAGCCTTGGGGCAAAACCTAGAATCCAGGGTAGGACTGGTTCTCCCATGGTATGCTCACATCTTGAATACTGGAGCTGGTCCCCCCATCTCAAAAAGATATATTGGAATTGGAAAAGGTACAGAAAAGGGCAACCAAAATGATTAGGGGTATGGAACAGCTTCTGTATGAGGTGAGATTAATAAGACTGAGGGGAGTTTTCAGCTTGCAAAAGAGATTCATAGATTCATAGACTCTAGGACTGGAAGGGACCTCGAGAGGTCATCGAGTCCAGTCCCCTGCCCTCATGGCACAACCAAATACTGTCTAGACCATCCCTGATAGACATTTATCTAACCTACTCTTAAATATCTCCAGAGATGGAGATTCCATAACCTCCCTAGGCAATTTATTCCAGTGTTTAACCACCCTGACAGTTAGGAACTTTTTCCTAATGTCCAACCTAGACCTCCCTTGCTGCAGTTTAAGCTTCTTGTTCTATCCTTAGAGGCTAAGATGAACAAGTTTTCTCCCACTTCCTCATGACACCCTTTTAGATACCTGAAAACTGCTATCATGTCCCCTCTCAGTCTTCTCTTTTCCAAACTAAACAAACCCAATTCTTTCAGCCTTCCTTCATAGGTCATGTTCTCAAGACCTTTAATCATTCTTGTTGCTCTTCTCTGAACCCTCTCCAATTTCTCCACATCTTTCTTGAAATGCGGTGCCCAGAACTGGACACAATACTCCAGCTGACGCCTAACCAGCGCAGAGTAGAGCGGAAGAATGACTTCTTGTGTCTTGCTCACAACACACCTGTTAATACATCCCAGAATCACGTTTGCTTTTTTTTGCAACAGCATCACACTGTTGACTCATATTTAGCTTGTGGTCCACTATAACCCCTAGATCCCTTTCTGCCGTACTCCTTCCTAGACAGTCTCTTCCCATTCTGTATGTGTGAAACTGATTTTTCCTTCCTAAGTGGAGCACTTTGCATTTGTCTTTGTTAAACTTCATCCTGTTTACCTCAGACCATTTCTCCAATTTGTCCAGATCATTTTGAATTATGACCCTGTCCTCCAAAGCAGTTGCAGTCCCTCCCAGTTTGGTATCATCTGCAAACTTAATAAGCGTACTTTCTATGCCAATATCTAAGTCGTTGATGAAGATATTGAACAGAGCCGGTCCCAAAACAGACCCCTGCGGAATCCCACTCATTATACCTTTCCAGCAGGATTGGAAACCATTAATAACTACTCTCTGAGTAGGGTTATCCAGCCAGTTATGCACCCACCTTATAGTAGCCCCATCTAAATTGTATTTGCCTAGTTTATCGATAAGAATATTATGCAAGACCGTATCAAATGCCTTACTAAAGTCTAGGTATACCACATCCACCGCTTCTCCCTTATCCACAAGACTCGTTATCCTATCAAAGAAAGCTATCAGATTGGTTTGACACGATTTGTTCTTTACAAATCCATGCTGGCTATTCCCTATCACCTTACCACCTTCCAAGTGTTTGCAGATGATTTCCTTAATTACTTGCTCCATTATCTTCCCTGGCACGGAAGTTAAACTAACTGGTCTGTAGTTTCCTGGGTTGTTTTTATTTCCCTTTTTGTAGATGGGCAAGGGGGGATAGGATAGAGGTGACTAAGGGGGGATAGGATAGAGGTCTATAAAATGATGACGGGTGTGGAGAAAGTAAATAAGGAAGTGTTATTTACTCCTTCTCATAACACAAGAACTAGGGGTCACCAAATGAAATGAATAGGCAGCAGTTTTAAAACAAACAAAAGGAAGTATTTCTTCACACAGCACACAGTCAACCCTGGGGAAACTCTTTGCCAGAGGCTGTTGTGAGGGCCAAGACTATAACAGGATCCAACAAAGAACTAGATAAGTTCATGAAGGACAGGTCCATCATTGGCTATTAGCCAGGATGGGCAGGGATCCAAAACCTTGCTTTTGAAGTGTCCCTAGCCTCTGTTTGCCGGAAGCTGGGAATGGGCGACAGGGGATGGATTGCTTGATGATTACCTGTTCTGTCGATTCCCTCTGGGGCACCTGGCATTGGCCACTGTGGGAGGATAGGATTCTGGGCTGGCTGGACCATTGGTCTAATCCAGTATGGCTGTTCTTATGACCAATAGAGGGCAGTCCCCATCAGCGATATTTATATTTAGTGCACTGAAAGGGCTAACTTTCCAAAGCTGACCAAAATGATTAGTGAAAGTGTTTTGGAGAAAAACACTAAACAGAACAATGTGAATGAAAATTGGGAGCTATTTTTTAAGGAGCTTGTTAGATGGGGCATAAGCCACATTGCATAATTAGCTGAGCTTGCAGTGGCCTCCTACTCAACTCGCTAACATTTCTCCGTCTGCAAATGTGGTACCCATTTTAAAATCTAGATCCAATTCGGTAAACAAGAGATTCCCATAAGGCTCCCTCCCTTGTTCTTCCCAAGAGCCACTGACATCATCTCTCCCCTTTCTGCTCCCGCATCCTCTGCAAACTTTCGAAGACAGATGCCTCGTGATGGCCTTCGCTCATGGGGATGTTGCCGAGTGGTCAGGGTTTCAGCCCTTCGGGGGGGGGAAGGGCATGGCAGATGGTGGGGGAGCCCAGGGCCTCCCACTGGGCTCTGACCCAGGCCACTCTGAGGGCAACACTTCCTACCACCCCACTATTGTCCAAAGTTCGCAGTTTATCACAGGAAGCTCTGAAGGGTGCTTGGCACCTCTTCGCGGCCGGGCGTGGCATGGCAGCTCTCTCCTTCTTGGGGTGGCAGCTGCCTCTGTAACTCTGACAGATCCCGGTCGTCGGTGGGCGGGATCGAACTGGGGACCTCTGGAGCTTAGTGCGTGGGCCTCTACAGCCAGCTGGCTCTTAGCTAAGGCTGTAGAGAAGACTGGTTTTATCTCTCCCTCTAAGTGGTCTTGGTGCCACTAGCTGGGACACACCACCACACCCAGAAGGTGTGTGGGTTACATACTTCCCCTAGCTGAGGAAGCGCATCCTGAGCTTCAGAGACTTCCCAGTTGTAATCCTGGACGACCCCTGTAACGATGCGGCCTCTCGCGGGACACTACTGAGAGTATCAATTCAGGACAAATTGCTTGGAGCAGGGCAGTCACAGCCCAAGGCTGGGTGTCCTTTACTATTAAAGCACGCAAAACCAGCCATACAGAGAGGACTTTGGTTTTACCCGACTGACTAATCAGAAGTCATACAAGCAATTCCCTCAGATATTCCAGTTCCCTTGTATCACCACTAAAGTAACCAGATAGCAAGTGTGACAAATCGGGACAGGGGGTGGGGGGTAATAGGCAACTATATAAGATAAAGTCCCAAATATCGGGACTGTCCCTATAAAATCAGGACATCTGGTCACCCTAATCACTACCAGCACCACTCCTTATGGGGATGAATGGTTATGAAAACCAATACCCCAGTAAAAGAAAAAAGGTTCTCTCAAAGGACCCCAAAGGACCAAGCCCCCGATCCAGGTCAATAGACAAGTCAGATCTTACCCACAAATCACGCTGTTCCAAATCCTTTAGCATCTAAAATCTAAAGGTTTATTCATAAAAAGAAAGAAATATAATGAGAGTTAAAATTGTTAAAGGAATCAATTACGTACAGCAATGGCAAAGTTCTTGGTTCAGGCTTGTAGCAGTGATAGAATAAACTGCAGGTTCAAATCAAGTCTCTGGTGGAGTACATCCACAGCTGGGATGTGTCATTCAGTCCTTTGTATAGAGCTTCAGTTTGTAGCAAAGTCCCTCCAGAGGTATGAAGCAGGATTGAAGACAAGATGGAGGTGAGGCATCAGCCTTTTATAGTCTCTTGCCATGTGGTCTTTGCTTTCTTTGTCCCAAGGACACTCTATCCAGCACGTGGCATAGAAAAACCTTAGAGTTCTGTCCATAGATAGGTCCCTGCATACCTTGCTGAGTCACAAGGTGTATCTGCCTTCTCTCAATGGGTTGATTGTATAGCTGATGGTCCTTAATGGGCCATCAAGCAGGCTAGGCAGAGCTGACACCAACTTGTCTGGGGTGTTCCCCGGAAGCATAGCACAAGTTTGAAATACAGACAGTATAGAGCCAATATTCATAACTTCAACTGCAAAAATGATACACATATACAGATAGCATAATTATAATCAGCCAATCAGAACCTCTCCATAGACCCCTTACACGACAACCTTTATACAATATTGGCTGCAAATATATAACAGTGGTCACAACAGTGATCTATACAGTTACAGATTATGTCAATAACGTCACAGGAGGTGACACGGCATCAGTGAGACTGATATTGGAATACTGCATCCAGTTTTGGTGTCCTCGTTTGAAAAAGATGTTGTGAAATTGGAGCTGGGGCAGCAAAGAGCCACCAAATGTTCTGAGGACTAGAGAAAAATGCCTTCTAGTGAGCTATTGAAAGAGCTCAACCTGTTTAGCTTATCAAAAGAAGATTGAAAGGTGCCTTCATTGAAGTGTTGAAGAGAGAAGTGGAGAGAGAAGATTGGGTATTAAAGGGCTCTTTAATCGAGCAGAGAAAGGCATAACAAGACCCAATGGCTGGAAGGTGAAAAGAGACAAATTCATATTACAACTAAGGTACAAATATTCAACAGCGAGGATGATTCACCACAGGAACAAGCTACCAAGGAAAGTGGTGGGTTCTCCATCTCTTGCTGTCATTTCATGAAGACTAGATGCCTTTCTGGAATATGTTTGCCCAAAAAGTAGCTATTGTGTCATACAGGAGGCCTGTGACATGCAGAGGGTCAGATTACATGCTCTAATGGTCTCTTCTGGCCATAAAGTCTACTAATTTCTGAAAAACTGAATGTAACATTGGGAGCAGCATCTGATGTTTTACTGTCTAGCCGGTTTGCTTCCTAGAATGAACACTCCTTGAGTGGGGTGATCCACAGGGAGTAGTTCAAACCTCCAAAGTGCCTGGCCAGGGGCAGGACATTAGCACAGCAAGGGAGGGGTGTGGCAGTGACATCACAAAAGCCTTTTGCAGGACCTCAGACTATTGGTCAAAGGTAGTGGGGAGGTGGTGACCTCACAGAGAGATGCTGATATCAGCCAGGCAGAACAGGGGCGAGGGGCCAGGGAAACATCGGAGACCCCTGTGGCTTTGCTTCAGCAAGTCTCCTTCTCGAGGTCTCTCTTTGAGGACTGAGAGAGTATTAGGGTTCACGTATGTGAGCGCGAGGAGGAACCTCTTTCGAGTTTTCTCCTTTCCTTTAACTGATTTTACTAGAAAACAGATGTCCCTGTTTAGAAGGTAAGAGCCTCCTCGAGGTTTGAAACCTGTTCAGTCTGATCCATCTGGTGACAGCTGAATTCTAGGCATGGAAAACACGAGCTTAAGGAGGCAGAATTTTATTCCGCACCTAGAATTTTGTCCCTTAGAATCACTGGGGACATTAGGGTTTGTTTCACCTTTTTCTCCATCCCTCCCTCCTTTCTCTTCTTCTCTTGCTTCTTTTGTCCTTTCTCCTGTTCCCTTCCCAACACCAGGAGGTGTGTGTCTGTGTGTCGCGGAGGAGTGCTCTGCAGCTCCCACTGTGGGAGGTCCACCCAAAAATGTGGGGCTGAAATAGTGCTCGGGCAGTGATCCCCACCAGTGACCTGGACCATCCTTTGGGCTCTCTGGTGAGAACCCTCAGCCTCCCGTCCTCAGTCTCTACCCTGATTGGCTGAGCAGGGGGTTATTGACAGGGAGGAGACTCAGGTCCTTGTTCTTTTTTAAGACGAAGTAAATAAGTCATAACCAGTCATATGTTTGACGAATTTTGCTGCTTCTCTGCATTAATTGTCTCTGAGCAGTTCATGATTCTTTCTAACATTCCAGTTCTCCTAAAATTATTGCTGAATAATTACTGTGCACTGTTGTAGGTCTGGAGCTCATTTGAGAGCACTTTATTCAGGTCATTCAATGTATGAAATTCAAGATCCGATGGTTAGTTTGACAATCAGGGCTCTTGGGTCCTATTCCCAACTCTGCCACTGACTGGCGTTGTGACCTAAGACAAGTCAATTCTCCTTTCTCGGCCTTAGCTTCTCCCTCTTTCAAGTAGGGATAATAATGATCTGCTCCTACCTACCTCACGATGGGTGGAGGATGGGGATCCATTGGAGAGTGTCACTAGGGGTAGTGCATAATATGAGGTGTCCTATCACGTTTACTCAGATCAGATTATGACAGAATAGCTGAAATATTCTATTTTATTTGTATTTTTTTTATTTTGAAATTGTTAAGAGCAGCAACGACTTAGCTCAGACTGAAGCATCTTATCTAATTTTCGAGATCTAAGTGTCTCCTCTTTGTGTGTGATGAGACAATTTAACACACTGTGACAAACAGGAGATGCTTTTGTTTTGCAACAAAATATTTTTGCAAAGAACTTTCATCCCACTTGTTATTATTTCAAGAAACCAACTGGTTTAGTCTGAATGGGATTTTCTGACAGAAACGGTTTCAATGAAATTTCCCCATCATCTCGATTCCTGGGCTCTATCTCTGCCTCTGGGGGGTTTGTTGTCCGTTAGAACAGGAGTCAGGACTGATGGCTTCTCTTTCTGGCTCTGCCACCTCCTTGCTGTGTACGCCCTTGGGTGGGTCACTTCCCTTCTCTGTACCTCAGGCTCCCCATCTGTGCAATGGGAACAGGGACAATTCTCGAACTCTGGGCAGTCGTGAGCCTGAGTGAGATAAGGGGCATTAAAACCCTCTGTGAAGGAGAAAGGGAGTTTCACGATGTTTAGCACCAAGGAATTCTAAAGTTTGCTAAAATGTCTAGTCTGCGGAAACAAGAAATGGTCAGGGCCAAATTTTTTAACCATTGCCTTTTTTAAAGCCCATTCAGGGATGTGAGTCCCTGTCTTTTAGGTACCTGAGGTTCTTTGACAGCAGGAGAGAAGAAGTTCCTGCCTCCATTTTTGTGGCCTTAACAAACCAGGTGCTGTGCCCCAGTTCTCGTCTGAGATCCCTGAAAAAGAACATCTTCCCATCCATTAACAAGACAGGACCTATCTTTAAAAGGGAACAAAGAGAACCCTGGGGCTTACAGACTAGCTAGCCTCACTTCCATAGCTGGAAAGATACTGGAATACATCATTAAACAATCAGTTTGTCAGCACCTACAGGATAATTTGGTTCTTAGGACTAGTGAGCATGGATTTGTCAAGAACAAATCATTCCAAACCAATCCTATTTCCTTCTTTGGCAGGGTTACGGGCCTAGTGGAGGTGGGTAAACAGGAGATGTGATCTATCTCAGTGTTACTAAGGCTAGGTCTACACTGGGGGTGGGTGGGTTGACCTAAGATATGCAACTTCAGCTACGCGAATAGCGTATCTTAGGTCGATTTACCTGGCCGTGAGACGTACCCTAAGGCTTTTGACACAGTCCCATAGGACATTCTCACAAGCAAACTAGGGAAATGTGGTCTAGATGCAATCAGTGTAATGTGGGTGCGGAGCTGGTTGAAAGCCCAGACTCCAAGAGCCCTTCTCCATGTCTGGCTGTCCAACGGAGAGGGTGTACCCAGTGGGTCCAGCAGGGATCAGTCCGGGGTCCAGTACTATTCAATATTTTCATTAATGATTTGGAAAATGGAGTGGAGAGTATGCTTCTAAAATTTGCAAATGACACCAAGCACTTTGGAGCACAGGATTGGAATTCAAAACTCCCTTAACAAATTGGAGACTTGGTGTTCTTGAGCCAAACTCCATGGCTGGGCCCCTCTCTATAGACTGGGCTGAAGTAAAACCCCAGAGCCAAACACTCCTCCTCCCGGGCAGTGCTGCTGGCCAAGTTTCTCCGTCCCTTGGCAATAAGACTTGTTTTCACAGCCAGTCGATCGCCCCGTGTCATCACCCTGCCTGCTGGCTGGGCAGGGTAACTCCTCAGGTCACCACCCACCTGTCCAGCCTGCCTTGGGCTTGGGGAGTGAGGAGGAGGGCAAGGGACGACCATGAACATCCTCCATCCATCGCTCCGTCAGCAGAGCAAGTGAGTGGCATTAGGGTTCCTCTGTGGCATCCCCTGTCTGTCTGGGGAGAGGCAGAAAGAGGGGGAGAGAATCTCTCCCAAAAAAGATTGGATTTGCAAACAGCTCCCAGGAGCCCCTCGCTCTCAGACCGGGGAGGGGCTTCTCCAGAGCCGTCTCCAGTGTGTTTGGAAAAGTCCCAGCAATGGGGCTCCCAGCCCTTCCCTTGTGGAAGACTGTTCCCCAGGCTGAGAGTCTCTGAGTTGGGCCAGACCCTGTGAGCTGCTGAGCATGGAAATCAATGGGAACCGAGGGGGTCCTGGCCTTGCTATGCCTAGGGACTTTGAAGTGGGGAATGGTTTCCCAGGAGAAGTCCAGACTCCTGGGTTCTGTTCCTTCTCTAGCCTGGGTGGGGGGCCGGGGAGGTGTGAGTGTGGCCTGGGGTGGCAGGAAGGAAGCTGCTTGTCCAAAGTGACCGATGGTCTTTGTGACTGACCCCAGTGCTCGAAAAGGACGAGACTCCCCAGTTATTGCAGCCCCAGGGATGACGAGGGGGACCGTTGAGGGGGAGCAGATCATGCAATGAACTCCTGCTATTGGGGGTAGCTTGCACTCCCTGTACCCCTGTGGGGGGAGGAGGAGCTGCTCTGGCTGGGGCAGGGATTGGGAGGGACCAAAAAGGCTGGTTAGTGAGAGGCTGCCTTGACCCCAGACTCACGCCTGCTCCCCGCTCTGTTCCAGGATGGCCAGGCTACTGAGGATGTTCAGGAAGAAGGCTCTGCAGGTGGCCCCAGAGCCTGAGGGAAGCAGCTGTCATCTTCCCCAGGAGCGGAGCGGCCCCTCCGTCCGCACTGGCGGGGAAGGAGCTCCCGGCCGGGCCAGGAGGTGAAAGTGCCCAGCCTTCTGGCACAGGAAACCCGCTCCCGGCGCAGGCGCCGAGGTGGCAGAGGCAGTGGCCAGGCCAAAATGGAGCTAGGCTAGGATGCGGCTGGGCAAGCAGGACCCAGCCCAGGAGTGGAACCAGGCAGGGTGGCTCTGGGGCTTGTTGTGTGGGCAGCAGTGGCCCCAGGAGCCCAGCCCTGATTTCCAGCAGGAGGCATCGCCCTGCCCGGCCACTGAGGAGGACCTTCCAGCCTTCCCAGGGCAGGAGGTGGAGGATCCCTCTCCCAGTCCCAACAGCTCGGCCCGCTCCGCATGGGACAGCAGCAGCACCTGGGACTCGGGCAGCAGCGAGGCTGATGGATGCTTCTGCTTTGTTCCAGGTGAGGAGCCAGGCTGGGCTCAGGGAGGGGTGAGGAGGGGGCTGTGAACACCCTGGGCCCAGGCCCTCGACCAGTGCTTTGGGGGCGGGTCCCCAGCCCAGGTGTCTGGCCTGAGCCACGTGAACCCCACTCACACTAGATGCTGCCACTTTGGTCCTTGGTGCTCCACTGGGCGGGGGGGGGGGGGGGAGCGGCACCTCCCAGGGAGGCCAGGACAGTGTGTGTGGGGGGGTCTCTTTGCTATGGGCTCCTGAAGGAGTTGGGGGCTGACGACGTCACTGAGAGGGGGGAGTGTGGGGCCCGATCTGCCCTGGGTCCCGGAGGTGGGAAGGGGGCACATTGCCCCACCATGCCCCTGTCCTTCCCCCGAGTGGCAGCAGGAGTCACCCTGTCTCCTTCTCTCCCTGGTGCAGGGTCCGCCAGGGACTCTGAGGACGAGGAGGAGGAATGGGTGGATGTGGTCACAGAGGAGGCTGCTCTCAAAAACATCCGAGAGCAGCTCCAGGGCTGAGAAAAGGTACAAACGTATCCCAACTGTGCTGGAACCGAGATTGTCCTGTCCCTTCCAAGCACCCTGACCCCCAGCAGAGGGTCTTGGCCCTCATGAGCCACCACCTCTAATGGGGACCTTTCTCCTCCATGATCTGGGACCCCCAAGATGGGGGTGTTTGTCACACACCAGCCTGGGTCTCCTCACCCCACAGGCACTGTCCCAGTTCCTGACCCTGCTTGTGTAGGAGTCGTGGGTGATTTGGACAATGGGCGGGTCCCCACTATCCCCTATTCAGGCCTAAGTCCTGCAGCTGGTGTGGCTGGGGCAGGGAGGTCCCTGGCTAACTGGCTCTCTCTCCCCTAACCCCACTCCTGGTTGGCGCAGGACGAGGCCCAGCAGTTCGTGTTCCTGCTCACCATCCACCCCGTGTGTCTCGCTGCACAACAGAGAGGGCAGGACACACTGGAGCCGCACTGCTGCAAGGCGGCTGTAGCGGAGATGATTGTGGTGAGTGAGACATGGTGCCCGGCAGCTGGAGGGTGGACAGAGACATGGGAGGGGCAGGGGTCTCCCCGGGCCGATGGTTGGGGGATGGCTGGTGCTGGAGGGCAGCTGAGGGCAGGGATTGCTGGGGCTGAAGATTGGGGAGAAGAGACGGGAGAAATAGTGGGCAGGAATCGGAGGAGCGGGAGGCAGCTGGGGGGATCCTGCTGGCTGTGTGGGGCCCGGGCTGTGTAATCTCCTCCTTGGGAAGTGTCAGTGAGGCCCAAATCTCACACGCTCCTTTGTCTCCTTTGGGTCTCACAGGAGCTCATTGAGCTTCCTGATGACTCTCCACCCGGCGCCGTCCTGGCCAACTGCCTGATTGCTGTGGGCAACCTCAGGTACCGAGACCCTCTTGCCCGGTTCCCCTAACCCCAGTGCTGCTCAGGCCCGTGGCTGGGAGTCACTGCCCCTCCCACTCCCAGGTCACCTCCCAAGGGTGGCAGAGGTGGCAGGAAGGTTCACTCCCTCTCCTGGCTGCTCTGTTCTTTTCACTCCAGTAACATTGCAATGGCTTTGGGGAGAGGCTGGCTCCCAGGATCAGATCCAGGAGGGGCAGCAGGGTCCAGGGAACAGGCACTATTCCTGCCCTGCCACTGTCTGTCTGGGAAACCTTGGCCTTATCATTCCCTGGCTCGGTGCCTCAGTTTCCATTCTCGCCAGCCTCTGCCTATTTCCCTGCAGTTTCACGTCCGTGTTGGTGCCAGTCCCACCTTTGCACTGCACAGTCTAATACCGGCTCCTCTCTCTTGCCAGCACCATGGCACCTGCCCTTGAGCCAGAGCTGGAGACCCACCTCCTCCGAGCTGCCCTGCATGCAGTCTTCACCCTGGGCACGGAGAGGGACACCACCCAAGTCCAGGTAGATCATGCTAAAGTCATGGATTGAGGAGCCAGCTGTCATCCTGCCATGAATCCTTGCTAATTGCCTGCAGTGGGATGTGAATGAGAGAGGCCAGGATATGTGTTTGGGGGTCTCACCAGTGCTTCCCAGAGACCCCCTCTTCCAATCCTGTGGCAGGTGTAGCCCCAGTTTCCCTAACTCTGACCCATGGCTCTCCCTTGCTTTGCAGGATCTGCATAGGGTCTTGCCAGACATCCTGGATGCCATGCTGGGAACCTGCTGGCAGAGTCCCCAGACACCAACAGGCTCCACTACATCTTGGAGGTGAGCCCCATGAGAGGGGTGGGGGCAATTTGACCTTCACTCTTAGATCCATTTTCCAGTCTGTCCTCCTAGCTGGGCCCCCAGTGGCCGTCCTTGGTCAGGGCAGTCAGTGCAATGCAGGGTCAGGCCCTTCCTCCTTGAAGGACAGAGGAAGGAGCTGGGACTTTACCCAGAGCTCTGCCTGGTTGTGTCGAGCACTAACCACAGGGCCGCTGGCTGGCTTGGGGAGTGAGAGTCTGAACCCCTCCTGGGAGATCCAGAAGATGGTCCTCAGAGAAGAGTCACAGGCTCGTTCCTAGAGAAACAGGAGGGCCCCAGAGAATCAGCCCTTGTCTCTGACGGGCCCCGAGATTCCTGGGGGGATTGTGCTCACAATCAGTCCCTTCACCCAACCGAGGACTTGAGAACCAGGGAGGGGGAGGGGTCTGTCTCCTTCCTGGTGAGCTTTTCAGGAATCAGGAGTTTAGGGAGGATGGGACCAGCCCCGACACCGAGCATTGTCCCAGTCTAGAGAGACAATGACAAGTTGTGACCTGCGGGATACAAGCATTGTCCTGGGGGCAACAATCCCCTTCTAAAGCTCTGTGATCAATGAATCAGATATTCCACCCCCACCACATACAATGTCTCAGCCCCCTGGGGATGGGGAGGGGCTCATTAGCACAACACATGCACCCGCCCATCAATCCTGCGCTGCCTCCTTTCCCCACAGCACATTAACTACTGGATTGTGTCCAGGGTGTCGCGAGAGAGAGCCAGGGCCATCAGGAGCAGCGCGGCCCTGCTCAGATCCACCATCACCCTCCCTGACTTCGACATAAGTGACCTCTGACCCCGGCTTCCTGACTCCAGGCGTAGGGGGGCTGGCTCCAAAGGGCTGGAGGATCTGCTGCTGCAGGGGCTGTGGGTTAGGAGTGTTCCTCTTGGGGAGGCAGAGTCAGAGCAGAGAATGAGCCTGAATTGAGTCAAGTTCTTCTTGTCCTGGTGAAGTGGTGACTCTCGCTTTTAAGGGGACCATGCTCCAGATTCCTGCCTTCCTGTTATCCTGGAGCAGCAAGTCCTCATGGAGGGCCCAGCCCGCAGCCCTGTGCTCCAGGCTCCCTTGCGGGCAGAGAAAATTAAGGGTCTAGCTCTAGCGCCTATCCTCTAGCATCTCCTGCAGAGGGGCTGAGGGGAAGGAAAGTTCTGGCCCGGGGGGGACTGGGAGCTGACAGGAAAATGCTGATGGAGTCCCCTCTCCCTCTCCCATCCATTAGAACTCAGCCGAATTTCCCAGGATGGGTCACCACATGGCACAGCTGGCTCTGTTCGTCGGTGACCCAGACGAGGACATCAGCCAGCAGGCCAGGGAGGGGGTTTACCGGCTCTACCAGCTGCTGCTGCACCAGAGGGGTAAGGAACCCAGCTAGGAAATGGCACCCGATAGAAGAGTGAGACTGGGACCCCAGCCAATTTCTCTCAGACTGACCCCAGCTGGAGGATGAGTCTCTCTCGATCTCTTTCTGTGTTCTGCACCACTCCTGCAATTCTGTTGGGCCGGGCACACAGCGAGGACTCTGCCCACTGTGCAGCCATCAATGGGATCAGAAGGACACAAGCCCTGCAAACAGAATGACAAATGTGTGTGTGTCTCTCTCTTTCCCAGGCCTGACCATCCACGAAGCCGAAGACCTGTGGGTGTGCAACAGGCACCAGGACAGCAGGCTCCTGGGCTACAAGAACACAGCCAGGGTGGGGGAGGTAAGGACACTCTGCCAGGGCATGGCACAGCTCTGGCAGTGCAGGTGGCTGCCTCCTGGAGCCACGCAACGGAGTTGCCGTTCTAGTCCAGGATTTGGAGCCTGGTTTTGGGCAATCTGCTGAAGCCTCACATCCGGTTGCTTTCAGGTCTTCGGAAAGTTCTTCTCAGAGGGGCAGAGAAGATTCTTCCTGTGGACGGCAGTGCTGGCTATGCACGACCCCCTGCTGCGTGTCAGCCAGGCTGGGCTGCTCCTCACTTACTCCCTCCTGGGGCAAGCCCAGCAGCTGATGGGGGACAAGGTGAGCAGCTGCATTAGACTCAGGAGATTGGGGCGGGGCCCAGGCCTCATTCCCATCCTATGGCCATTCGCCGGCCTGGCAGCAAGGCGACTGGTGGGGAATGAGAGTGAGAGCAGGTGCTCCTGGGAAGGGAGATGAATTCACCTCCATGAGCAGGAGGGAGCCAGCGTGTACCTGGAGCAGCTACAGCCCAGCTCTTTAGCAAGGCTAATTAATGACAAGCATTGCCTCATCACAGACTTATGTTCTTGGGAAGGGCAGCAGAGTCCTGTAAGTGCCCTCTGTGAGTCTCTCCTTTCACCCGAGTCACCACCCAGAGTTGGTCCCATCACTGGCAGCCTGGGAGGCCAAGGACTGATGGGTGATGGCGACTGACCAGGCAGTTCTGAGGCACATAGGCGGGGGAAGCTTGTCCTGCTGCTGGCAGGGCTGGACCCGCTGTAGAGAGAACGGGAGGATTCAGTCAGCAGGGGCTGCTGATCTGCCCCATTCACCAGGGCTGCCATCCTGTGGCTTCAGCATTAGTGGCTGGGATGACTTGGGGAAGGTCTCAACCTCCCCACATCCCACTTCACTGCTGCCAGAATCCCTCCTGCCCCCCCCCCCCGCTAGAGCCCCCTCCCTGCCCAACCCAGGTGAGGGTGGAGGAGAGGGGTCTGAGAACTTGAGCTGTGGATTGGAGGTGGAACAGCTGTCAGGGGCACTGAGGGGGAGGTGGCAGGAGCTCACCCTACAAGGACGGGGGTTGGCACTGGAGGTCACTAGAAAGGACAACAAGACTCCATTCTGGGGGTCAGGAGGGGGAATCCATCCTTCAGAGGTGGGCGGGTGCTGGATGGAAATGCTGCTGGTTCCAGGTGCCCTTAATCCCCCCTGATTCTGTGGGGGCGTCTGAGTCTCTGACAGGTCCTCGTTCCCTTGCAGCAGGAGGACATCATGGCCAATGTGATGCGCCAGCTCCGCATCATCCGGCACTTGCGCCAGGTGCCTGAGGCGCTTCAGAGGCTCTGCTTCTGAGGCCACCAGCAACTCCTGCTCCCTGCTGCAGGTACTGCTCTGGCTCCCTGTACATGGGGAGCTAGTGGAAGGGGAAATGGAGCCCCCTGGCACTCACAGAAACTCTCTCCCCTCTCTGTGGAGCAGGGTCCTTCCCTTGGCCCCCCAAATTCCTTCATCTGGGTCAGGAGCTCTTTCCCTCACACCCACTCTCCTCCCCCTTTCCTTGGTCTACCCCCATCCCATTCCCCCTGCACCCAGGCAGAGCTCTCCCTGCCCCATATGGTGCAGAAAGGCCGTTGTGTCAGGGCCACAGCCCCAGCCCCACTGGAGCTTGGAAAGCTCCACTTTTGAGGAGGTGGGGGTGGGACAGAGGCTCAGGGCTAGCTTCACCTCCTGCCCTTTATTCTCCCCTTGCCCTTCTATGGGGTCTCTGGGTGTGAAAGGAATAGGAGCCTCATTCCCAGCTGTCTTCCAGGCCCTGGGATCTGGCACAGCCTCCCAGACTGGCGCATCCTGTAGCTGAGCCACGTCAGGGAGCAGTGGGGACAGGTCACCTCGTCCCATCCAAGCAAGCAACGCTGGCTCTCAAAGAGGCTTAGATGGAAGACCCCAGTCCCTCATGGAGGTAAGAGCCATTTACTCCTTGGGGCGTGTGGGTCTCTTGGGGGAGAAATGGCATCCCCGATGCATAGCCTGGCTGGGAGCTTTCCCCATCCCTGGCTCCCAGCTCTGGGACAGAGACGTCTCCATCATCATATCACCCTGGTTTTGTTCCTAGGAAGGGGCTCCCCGGAGACGTCCTCGAACCTGGACTCCTGAGAGCGTTTCTGGCAGAAGGCTCCAGCCCGTCGGGCATGAAGAGAGCATCAGGTAGTCTCGATCACATGGCATTTCCAGTCTCCAGCTCCACTTCCCGCAGCAGGGCAAGCAAACCCATCAGCTCCCAGAATCCCAACTCTTTGACTTCCTTCCGCTCAGCAGTGAGGTTTCTCCAGCCCCCTCACCACACCTGTCAGCCTCTGAATGATGAAGGGCCTGAATGTCAGAGTCACCAGAACAAGCAAACTCCAGTTTCAGGCAGTGGGGCCTGTGTGTACTCAGCCCCTCTGGAAACCAGGTCTGAAATGGGGAGCAAGGACCCCAGGCCAATAACAGCAGAGCAGGCCTGTAACAGGGTGCTTTCCCCTGGGCTGCACAGCCTGGGGCCTAGCCAAGCTGATTATAGAATGAGCCCTAACTGAGAGGCACCATGTCCCTCCCCCTAAAGAACCAGACTTCAGTGGTGACAGCCCAGCTGGGGTATCAACAGGAATGAGAACGAGGTAGTTCAGAGCAGCAAGGAAACTTGAGAAGAGAGGTAGGAAGTGCCCAGGGAAACCTGCAGCAAAGGGAAAGGAGCAAACCTAGCTGTTGGGTACAGGGCCCTGGGCTGCTACCAGTGTCAGGGTGGGACTGGGTTCCCCTACTGGCCCCGGGTTCCCCTACTGGCCCCAAAGAAGGGGGTGTACACACACCCGGAGAGGGTTACCAAGCCCAGCAAGGGGGCTGCAGGCTGAGCAAGAGCCCTAGCGATGGCAGAAGGACTTCTTTCTGTGGAAAGACCTCTTTGGACTTCTAGTGTGAGACAAGCTGGGCCCCAGAAGGATGGACTAAAGGTGGTGACCTGGCCGCAGGGCTGAGTTACCAGGCAGAGAAACTGCCATGGTGCTGGAGCGACCATGGATGGGGGACGCTAGCCCAGTGAGAGGGCTGTGATGCCATGCCTGGCCGCCAGGGGGGCACGTAACGATGAGTAGATTCATTTATGATTGGCATAGTCAGGAGGATTGAATTCTGCCTGTGACCCATGAGGACTGATGGAAGGTCTGTCCCTCCAAGCGGGTGTATCGAGGGACCGAGCCGGTCACTGGATTCATCATAAATAACGTGTGCCATATAAGACACCTTCACTGCACACTCAGTAAATGTATATGGAACTGGTGAAGGTTCCACGTGCCTGGAGGAGTAGAAAAATGTTTGGAGGAAAATGAGACTGGAGTTAAGATTTTACTTGACAGTAACAGAAGAATTTTGCACAGGAATAAACACAAGTGTCTTATCACTTAATATTTAATATTAGAATTATAAATTGAAGTTTATGATCCTAAACCACCAATCAACAGCTATGTAATTTGCATACTGATTATTCCTTTGGAAAATTCGTATCTGCATGTATAAAGAAGGCAAAGTTAAAGTGGATCAACACAGTAGTTACTTGGTCTTTTTTTATGCTTAGATCAGAAGAGAATTCATCAGGAAGCTCGCCAAACAAAACGAGAAGATGAATGAGTATGCTTAAGCATTACAATCATGTAAACAGTGCTTAATCGTGCCTGGACTTGCCAGGGCTTCTCCCCGGCACCTCTAGGCTTGGCTGTTCATAGTCCCAGGACCTCTGGGCGTGCAGCGTCAGGTTTGAAAGCAGAAAGATTGCTTAAGCCCTGGCACTTACTTCATTACAAATTACACACTGCATGTAAGTTGCACATAGGGAAGCTAAAACCACTAAATGTTTTTAACAAAACACTTGACTAATGTTGTCTTTTAATGCAGTCTAATAACATTCACCCCAGTAAGTAACATGAGGCATGATAAATCTGATGACGGTTTTATTTCTGTCTCTCCAACTGACTCCTCATGTGACCTTCTGCACAATGTGCCTCTCTTTATTTGCATAGAAAATAAGGATAACAACACTCTTGTCGGATGTTAAGTGGTGTTCCTAGAACTCAGGATACCAAAGAACTTCACAAACGGTCATTAAAGTTCTATAAATGCAAATGGACTTCACCCAGAGCAGATGGGCAGTGTAAAGTCTCTGCAAAGAGCGATTTTTGAATTCTTAGGTGGGCCTTAAGAGATTTATATTAGGGTTACCATCCGTCCGTATTTCCCCGGACATGTCCGGCTTTTGCGTCTCTAAATAGCCGTCCGGGAGGAATTGGTAACAAGGTTAAAATGTCCGGGAATTTTTTCTCCCTCGCCTCCCTCCCTCCCTTCCATGCAGAGTGCGGCTGCTGATTGGGCGGCTTGGCCAACTGACCCGCTCCCATTGGCCTCCAGCAGCCAGAGCCCGCCCCTGCTCCCCCCTCCCTCTGTCTGCAGCCCTGTGTAACACACAAACCGACCCACCGGGCAGAGTATTTTGCAAACACGTGGAGCCAGAATGGTAAGGGGAGTCCGGGGGGGGCAGTCAGGGAGCGGGGGAGTGTTGGATGGGTCCCCGGCCTCCACCTGCCAGCCCCCCTCCTTGCGTCCCGTCCCCCCGTGGACCCCCCCCCGCCTGTCTCTCCCTTGTCTGCTGCCCCCGGGTTCTAGTGTCCCCCATCTACTAATGGGAAGACAGGCTGCCCTTACCCTGCCTTTCCACCCTAGCCCTGAGCCTCTCCAATGCCCCAAACCCCTCAGCCTCAGCCCTCATCCCCCCACACCCTAATCCTCTGCTCCATCCCTGAGCCCCCTCCTGCATCATGAACCCCTCATCCTCAGACCCACAGCCCTCACCCCTGCATCCCCTCCTATCCCCAAAC
>NW_020664600.1:507340-558094 GCF_002925995.2 Terrapene triunguis | reverse complement strand
ATATGTGGACAGAGTTGGCATTGGGCTTTGTTACAAGGATAGGTTCCAGGGTCAGTGTTTTTGTTCAGTGATGTGTGGTTGCTGGTGAGTATTTGCTTTAGGTTGGGGGGTTGTCTGTAAGCGAGGACAGGTCTGTCTCCCAAGATCTGTGAGAGTAAAGGATCATCTTTCAGGATAGGTTGTAGATCTCTGATGATGCGCTGGAGAGGTTTTAGTTGGGGGCTGAAGGTGACAGCTAGTGGTGTTCTGTTATTTTCTTTGTTGGCCCTGTCTTGTAGGAGGTGACTTCTGGGTACTCGTCTGGCTCTGTCAATCTGTTTTTTCACTTCAGCAGGTGGGTATTGTAGTTTTAAGAATGCTTGATAGAGATCTTGTAGGTGCTTGTCTCTATCTGAGGGATTGGAGCAAATGCGGTTATATCTTAGAGCTTGGCTGTAGACAATGGATCGTGTGGTGTGTCCTGGATGGAAGCTGGAGGCATGTAGGTAAGTGTAGCGGTCAGTAGGTTTCCGGTACAGGGTGGTATTTATGTGACCATCGCTTATTAGCACAGTAGTGTCCAGGAAATGGACCGCTTGTGTGGATTGATCTAGGCTGAGGTTGATGGTGGGATGGAAATTATTGAAATCATGGTGGAATTCCTCAAGGGCTTCTTTTCCATGGGTCCAGATGATGAAGATGTCATCAATGTAGCGCAAATAGAGTAGGGGCGTTAGGGAACGAGAGCTAAGGAAGCGTTGTTCTAAGTCAGCCATAAAAATGTTGGCATACTGTGGGGCCATGCGGGTACCCATAGCAGTGCCGCTGACTTGAAGGTATATATTGTCCCCAAATGTGAAATAGTTGTGGGTGAGGACAAAGTCACAGAGTTCAGCCACCAGGTTAGCTGTGACATTATCGGGGATACTGTTCCTGATAGCTTGTAGTCCATCTGTGTGTGGAATATTGGTGTAGAGGGCTTCTACATCCATAGTGGCCAGGATGGTGTTTTCTGGAAGATCACCGATGGATTGTAGTTTCCTCAGGAAGTCAGTAGTATCTCCAAGACAGCTAGGAGTGCTGGTAGCGTAGGGTCTGAGGAGAGAGTCCACATAACCAGACAAGCCTGTTGTTAGGGTGCCAATGCCTGAGATGATGGGACGTCCAGGATTTCCAGGTTTATGGATCTTGGGTAGCAAATAGAATGTCCCTGGTCGGGGTTCTAGGCATGTGTCTGTACAGATTTGTTCCTGCGCTTTGTCAGGGAGTTTTTTTAGCAGATGGTGTCGTTTCTTTAGGTAATCCTCAGTGGGATCAGAGGATAATGGCTGGTAGAATGTGGTGTTAGAGAGCTGTCTAGCAGCCTCTTGGTCATATTCCAATTTATTCATGATGACGACAGCACCTCCTTTGTCAACCTTTTTGATAATGATGTCAGGGTTGTTTCTGAGGCTGTAGATGGCGTTGTGTTCAGCATGGCTGAGGTTATGGGGCAAGTGATGTTGCTTTTCCACAATTTCAGCCTTTGCACGTTGACGGAAGCAATCTATGTAGAAATCCAGTCTGTTGTTTCGACCATCCGGAGGAGTCCACGCAGAATCCTTTTGTTTGTAGTGCTGGTAGGGGGGATTCTGTGGGTTAGTATGCTGTTCAGAGGTATGTTGGAAATATTCTTTGAGTCGGAGACGTCGAAAGTAGGATTCTAGGTCACCGCAGAACTGTATCATGTTCGTGGGTCTGGAGGGACAAAAGGAGAGGCCCCGAGATAGGACAGACTCTTCTGCTGGGCTAAGAGTATAGCTGGAAAGATTAACAATATTGCTGGGTGGGTTAAAGGAACTACTGTTGTGGCTCCTTGTGGCATGTAGCAGTTTAGATAGTTTAGTGTCCTTTTTCCTTTGTAGAGAGGCAAAGTTTGTCTTGTAAATGGCTTGTCTAGTGTTTGTAAATTCTATCCATGAGGAAGTTTGTGTGGAAGGTTGGTTTCTTATGAGAGTATCCAGTTTTGAGAGCTCATTCTTAATCTTTCCCTGTTTGTTGTGTAGGATGCTGATCAGGTGGTTTCGCAGTTTCTTTGAGAGTGTGTGACACAGTCTCTCAGCATAGTCTGTGTGATATGTATCCTTGTAACAAAGCCCGATGCCAACTCTGTCCACATATCTATTCAAGTGACACCATCATAGGGCCTAATCACATCAGCCATACCATCAGGGGCTCGTTCACCTGCACATCTACCAATGTGATATATGCCATCATGTGCCAGCAATGCCCCTCTGCCATGTACATTGGCCAAACCGGACAGTCTCTACGCAAAAGAATTAATGGACACAAATCTGACATCAGGAATCATAATACTCAAAAACCAGTGGGAGAACACTTTAACCTGTCTGGCCATTCTATGACAGACCTGCGGGTGGCTATCTTAAAACAGAAAAACTTCAAAAACAGACTCCAACGAGAGACTGCTGAGCTGGAATTGATATGCAAACTAGACACAATCAACTCAGGGTTAAATAGGGATTGGGAATGGCTGAGCCATTACAAACATTGAATCTATCTCCCCTTGTAAGTACTCTCACACTTGCTTCTTATCAAACTGTCTGTACTTGGCTATCTTGATTATCACTTCAAAAGTTTTTTTTCTCTTACTTAATTGGCCTCTCAGAGTTGGTAAGACAACTCCCACCTGTTCATGCTCTCTGTATGTGTGTATATATATCTCCTCAATGTTTCACTCTATATGCATCCGAAGAAGTGGGTTGTAGCCCACGAAAGCTTATGCTCTAATAAATTTGTTAGTCTCTAAGGTGCCACAAGTACTCCTGTATTTTAAAGAATCCTTATTGCGGTTGCAGGAACAAACCATCCCGATGTGTAGAAAGAATAGTAAATATGGCAGGCGACCAGCTTGGCTAAACAGGGAAATCCTTGCTGGATCTTAAACAAAAAAAAAAGCTTACAAGAAGTGGAAGATGGGACAAATGACCAGGGAGGAGTATAAAAATATTGCTCAGGCATGCAGGAGTGAAATCAGGAAGGCCAAATCACACTTGGGGCTGGTCTACACCCAGCCGCTAGTTCGGCGTCTGGGGATCGAAGTTCCGGGTTCGACTTATCGCGTCTGGTCTGGACGCGATAAGTCGAACCAGGAAGTGCTCGCCGTCGACTGCGGTACTCCAGCTCAGTGAGAGGAGTACCGCGGAGTCGACGGGGAGCCTGCCTGCCGCGTGTGGACCGCGTCTGAACCGCGGTAAGTTTGAACTAAGGTATGTCGAATTCAGCTACGTTAATAACGTAGCTGAATTTGCGTACCTTAGTTCGAATTGGGGGGTTAGTGTGGACCAGGCCTTGGAGTTGCAGCTAGCAAGAGATGTTAAGAGTAACAAGGAGGGTTTCTTCAGGTATGTTAGCAACAAGAAGAAAGTCAAGGAAAGTGTGGGACCCTTACTGAGTGAGGGAGGCAACCTAGTGACTGAGGATGTGGAAAAAGCTAATGTACTCAATGATTTTTTTTGCCTCTGTCTTCACAAACAAAGTCAGCTCCCAGACTGCTGCACTGGGCAGCACAATATGGGGAGGAGGTGACCAGGCCTCTGTGGAGAAAGAAGTGGTTCGGGACTATTTAGAAAAACTGGACATGCACAAGTCCATGGGGCCGGATGCGCTGCATCTGAGGGTGCTAAAGGAGTTGGCGGATGAGATTGCAGAGCCATTAGCCATTATTTTTGAAAACTCATGGCGATCGGGGGAGGTCCCGGATGACTGGAAAAAGGCTAATGTAGTGCCCATCTTTAAAAAAGGGAAGAAGGAGGATCCGGGGAACTACAGGCCAGTCAGCCTCACCTCAGTCCCTGGAAAAATCATGGAGCAGGTCCTCAAGGAATCAATTATGAAACACTTAGAGGAGAGGAAAGTGATCAGGAACAGTCAGCATGGATTCACCAAGGGGAAGTCGTGCCTGACTAACCTAATTGCCTTCTATGATGAGATAACTGGCTCTGTGGATGAGGGGAAAGCAGTGGATGTGTTATTCCTTGACTTTAGCAAAGCTTTTGATACGATCTCCCACAGTATTCTTGCTGCCAAGTTAAAGAAGTATGGGCTGGATGAATGGACTGTAAGGTGGATAGAAAGCTGGCTAGATCGTCGGGCTCAACGGGTAGTGATCAACGGCTCCATGTCTAGTTGGCAACCGGTTTCAAGCGGAGTGCCCCAAGGGTCGGTCCTGGGGCCGGTTTTGTTTAATATTTTTATTAATGATCTGGAGGATGGAGTGGACTGCACTCTCAGCAAGTTTGCCGATGACACTAAACTAGGAGGCGTGGTAGATACATTAGAGGGTAGGGATTGGATACAGAGGGACCAAGACAAATTAGAGGATTGGGCCAAAAGAAACCTGATGAGGTTCAACAAGGACAAGTGCAGAGTCCTGCACTTAGGACGGAAGAATCCCATGCACAGCTACAGACTAGGGACCGAATGGCTAGGTAGCAGTTCTGCAGAAAAGGACCTAGGGGTCACAGTGGACGAGAAGCTGGATATGAGTCAACAGTGTGCTCTTGTTGCCAAGAAGGCTAACAGCATTTTGGGCTGTATAAGTAGGGGCATTGCCAGCAGATCGAGGGACGTGATCGTTCCCCTTTATTCGACATTGGTGAGGCCTCATCTGGAGTACTGTGTCCAGTTTTGGGCCCCACACTACAAGAAGGATGTGGAAAAATTGGAAAGAGTCCAGCGGAGGGCAACAAAAATGATTAGGGGGCTGGAGCACATGACTTATGAGGAGAGGCTGAGGGAACTGGGATTGTTTAGTCTCCAGAAGAGAAGAATGAGGGGGGATTTGATAGCAGCCTACAACTACCTGAAAGGGGGTTCCAAAGAGGATGGAACTCGGCTGTTCTCAATGGTGGCAGATGACAGAACAAGGAGCAATGGTCTCAAGTTGCAGTGGGGGAGGTCTAGGTTGGATATTAGGAAACACTATTTCACTAGGAGGGTGGTGAAGCACTGGAACGCGTTACCTAGGGAGGTGGTGGAGTCTCCTTCCTTGGAGGTTTTTAAGGCCCGGCTTGACAAAGCCCTGGCTGGGATGATTTAGTTGGGAATTGGTCCTGCTTTGAGCAGGGGGTTGGACTAGATGACCTCCTGAGGTCCCTTCCAACCCTGATATTCTATGATTCTATGATTTTCTCAGCAAAATAGACCCTTGGGTAGCGCCAAACCCTACTCCTTTTATTAATTCCATTGTTCGAGCATCGTGTCTGTATTGAACCCAGGCACTTCCTCACCTGGAATTTCTTTTAGTCCTCCCTGTAGCTCCTGCAGCAGGAAACTGCCATACCATGAACAGGTTGATACATTAGGATGGTTCATGATTTTTCCTGTTTCATTTATTGCTTTTTTCACTTCCTTAAACAGCTGTCCTGTTATCCTAGCATCCTGAACATCCTTTTAATCCTCCCCTTCATCCTCATTCTGTTGTTTATTTAACTTTATTAATAGGTTTTGTAAGTGAATTCTCGTTTTCTGATTTATCTCCCACAATACTGTGAAATCCATATGATTCCATGCTGATGCTCCAACCCCCCATCTTCTAGTACTGGTCCTGTGTCTCTTTTATCTCCCTTACCGTGACTCTTCCTCTTGGGCCACCAAATTTCCTCCAATTCCACCCCATCCATTGATTGTCTGAAATTTTGCACCATTTTTGCAATCATTTGCATATAGAAGCACACATATTTTGCATGCCAGAGCTGCTGTGGTAATGAAAAATTGATTAAATTCAATACGACGGGTATCATTTGGTACTGTATGTTATTATTCATAATCTGATGTTTATAATTTATCTTTAGTCCATTGTCAGGTCCTGCTTCTGTTTCTGGGCCTGGCTCATCATCTTGCTTCAAATCCAGAGTAGGAGGCATTGTTTCTCCTGTGTATTCAGGAGGGATAGTGCGCGGTGCTCTGCCCGTCCTTAATCACATTCAGAGAGAAGGTCAAGGTCTCAGGCACTTTCTTGGCATGGCGGGCTGGATCACGGGCAGCAATTCGATGATCTGCTAAAGTAACTGTAATATTTCCCGCGTGTGTTAACTGCGCATTATGCATGGTTAGGTTAGCCATTACCATCCCATTTAAACACAGCACCCCTTCTAGGTCCCCCAGACCAAGACTCTGCAGGTTCCTTATGCTGCAGGTTCCTCCACCTTGGCTGCAGTCCAGTCTGTACCAGAACACCATAGACTTTCCTGCATGAGTACCCGGAAACCATAAGGCCAGGGTGGCATTCTTCCCCCCGCGCACTGTCACCACCTCGTTTCTCTGCTGTGTCCCAAACTCCATGAATCCCATTTTATGCCTCTCGTGGTGATCAACACCTGAAAGAGAAAACAAATATTCTCGCTTCCCTATTTTTCCACCGATAGATTCACTTCTGTGCTTCCCTCTGTATGCTTTCAGCTGCATAGGGTGCAACCATTGATTCACCACCTCTTCTTCATGCTTTACCTGAATCAGATATACTGATGGACTAGCTTGTCCTTACATGGTAGGGAGCCTCCCAACTGGCTGTTGGAAAAGGGTTTTTATCTGAGGCCTGGTCTACACTAGCAAATTAGGTTGGTATAACTACATCGCTCGCAGGGGTGGAAAATAGAAAGTGGAAAGTGCTAGGTCCACAGAAGAAGTCTCCCAACCTAGCTACGGTTTTTCGGAGAAGTGGATTGCCTATGACAATGGGAGAACCCCTCCTGTTGGCGTACGTAGTATATTCGCTGAAGCACTACAGCGGTGCTGCTGCAGCATTTTACATGTAGACCAGCCTTGAGACATACTGCACAAGTACCTCGGCTATCAAAATATCCTTTTCATTTTTCGGTGGGTCTCCTCTAAATGAAGCAACTCACATTTCTAAACTGGCATTTCATTTTTGTATTTCAGCTTTGAATACATTTTTCACAGGTGAGAGAACCTTTTTTTTTTTTTGGCCAGGGCTCTGTGAACTGCTGTATTTTAGCAAAGTTCTGTTTTACAGCTGCTTTGATTTCTTTATTCTTTTCTGAATCTCAGCCAACTTAGATATCAATACTTCTGCTGCTCCCCTTAGACTGTTCTTCTGAAAGGCAGTGTTAGCTGCTGTGCTGCTCATTTTTTCTTATTGAACTTACTAGGGGTCTTTAAAAAAAAACCCAGCAGCATTCCCTTTAACACTTACCCTTCTAACTCTGGCACTACCCCAGACTGTCAAGTCCCTTCTGAGCTCTGTGGTGTTCTTAGAGTCTGTGCAAAACTCCTTTTAACTTCACATTCATTCAAAGACGATGGCGGCTGAAAGATTTCCCAGGAACCACATGCATGCAGAGCCAGGTGTGGAACAGACTGTGGCGGCTGGTTGTTCACAAGGGAGTGCATGTCTGTGGAGGAGCAGAGAAACTGCTGCCTGGCACAGTAGGGGTTAAAGAAAACCTGTGGGTTCAGCTAGCCTCCTCCCATTATACCTGCAGCCAATGCCAGGCCTGGAGGGGGGAGAAAAGAAGGGTGCCTGGCTCAGTTAGGGGCTGACTGGCGAAAAGGCAGGAGCTCTTGGTTTGCCTGCCTGAAGGCACGGACCAGACTGGCAACCTGCCAGCCAATGCAGCCACTGGAGGCAAGTAACCCTTCCCCTGCCAAGGAGAGCCTGCAGGTACGCCCCAACTGTGAGGTAATGGGACCAGCGAGGCCACACCCCAAACTAAAAGGACTTTCATAGGAAGCAGCCTGGGAAAACAGGTCCAGAACACACACTCTGGCCAGGAGAAAGATCCATCTCCGCTGTTTAGGGGGTTGAGCGACACAGGACTCCTAGGCCAGGACCTGGTGGAGAAGCAGGGTCAGGTCCCCCTCCAGCCCCCCGACCAATGATCCAGCCACTAGGCTGCCCAGCCACTGAAGGCCTTATCACAATGTCCTTGTGGGGAAGCGGCAGTGGCTGTGCAGGGATCTGGTGCAGATTGGCCCCAATGAGAGACACTAACTGAGCCTGTCTTGGAAATCCACAAGCTCCTATTTGCTTAAATAGAGACTGGACCCCAGGCACTAGAGCTGAAAAGCCCTGACCCTCAATAGGACTTCCCCAGGGACCCAAACAAGCAACGTTCTTGCTCCCTTTGAATTCTAACTGTAAGCCTCTGTACCTAGAGTATTTGCAACCTTTCCCTTTCCTGCGAGCCCTAGTAAAATGCCCTTTCCCTTAGCCATGTGTCTGAGTGGTAACTGGGACCCACCTGCAGTGCTTGCCGCTGAATTGTGGTGCATCTCTTCAATCTTACACTTATTCACCTGAGGCTGGGAAAAAGCAATTGACATTTGGAGGCATAAGGAGGCTGCAGGGCCATCATATGCCACCTGCTGATATGGACTTGGGAAGCAGCCCTTAAAACATTATAGCATTGGGAGACCCTGCTGAGCTTTGTGCTAGGGCCACAAGACCCAGCAATGGGACTATCTTCAGACAGTAAATGTGCTGGAGAAAGAACATTGTCAAAAATGTTCTATGCGTGAAAACAAGGATTTCTTGCTGTAGTGAGGTTGCAACCTTATTTACAGCATTTGGTGCTGCAAACATTACAAATGACATTAGAATTTATGGACAGATAACACAATAGGCAAGGCTTAAAACATACAAATTGCCTGCAAGGTACAGGATGTTCTATACCAGATCATTAACCATGTGATCTAAGCAAAAAATAGATCCGGGAATCTCACTGTTTTAAATCAGAGGGTATGTCTATACTACTCAATGGATCAGCAGGCAGCGATCGATCCAGCGGGGGTCAATTTATCACGTCTAATCTAGACACGATAAATCGACCCCCCCGAGTGCTTTCCCGTCGACTCCTGTACTCCACCAGCACAAGAGGCGCAGGCAGAGTCGATGGGGGAGCGGCAGCAGTCGACTCACCACAGGGAAGACACCGCGGTGAGTAGATCTAAGTACGTCAACTTCAGCTATGTTATTCACGTAGCTGAATTGCGTCACTTAGATCGATTCTCTTCCCCCCCTCCCCCAATGTAGACCAGGCCTGAGAGATAACAAAGAAAGAGAGGAATGTGATGCCAGACAGCTGGTAGCCCAAATCCCTCCTGCACCAAGTCCAAGTCGCTGGGCCTGGTGCCGGGGATTCCATGAGCGCTGGGGCTTGGGGTACCCCACGCTGCAATGCTATTGGTAATTATTTTCATTATTAAACAGTTTATAAGCCACCAATTTCAATCTAAGTTATACAAACACAGACCAGGAATAGAATATAAACCACTTAACATCTAAATTAGACACTTGTATGAAACGAACAGGAAATAAGCATGTCATGTCTCAAACCCTTGAAAGAAAACTGTTGGCAAATGTTGTTTCTTTAATGATTTACACTGCACTTGGCAATTCTGCTAACCAGGACCAACCCCCAAACCCACCTGCCACGCATCTGTAGATGTGCCCAAACACAACTTCCTAAATAATTTCCCCAGTGTCACCCTGTGACGAAGTGGGGGATTTTCATGCAGAGGGAGTGGGACTCAGTGTCCCTGGGTGTTACTGGTTTAACAAGGTGAGGGGAGAGGGGGTTTGTTGTTACAGAGGACCAGCGAGAGGACTTGGGACCCCAGCCGATGGCCTGGAGAATGGACACCCCAGCGACTGGTGACCTGACAACCCGGAGACGCAACTCAGGAGTCGCAGCCAGTTCTGGCCAGTGGGAGGACCATGGGCTGTAAAGAGATGACCCCAGTGACCTAACCAGCCAGTTCCAGCCAGAGGGGACCAGAGGACAGAACCAAGGAGAGGAGGCCCAGGCGACCCGGTTTACAACCCAATTTCCCTGGAGAGAAGACAATGGACAGAGGCGGGGCTTGGGGCCGGTGATATCAGATGCCCAGCTGGGAAGCAGGGGGGCTCTGGGCTGGAGAGGGAGAGCAGGCAAAGCCCACCTGGATGCAGGGGAGACTTGGATGTGCTGGGTTGAGGGAGGCCAGGCCTGAGGCCCTGAGAGTTTCCTGTGCTGTGTTCACCTCTCAATAAACCCTCCTGTTTTACGCTGGCTGAGAGTCACTCCGATCTAGAGAACAGGGTTGCATGAACCCCTTCGGGGGGTGGAGGCCCCGGGGGTCCAGAGCGAGTGGACTCCCTGAGGGGGCACACGGTGAGAGACAGACGTGCTAAAGCTCCGAGAGGTGCGGCTCCAGGAGGTGGGGGGGCCTAACCCCGAGAGAGAATGGACCCCCGAGAAGGGCTGTCTCACTGAAAGGGGCACCCCCCCACGGACCGCACGGGGCCAAGAGTGGGCACGATCTGTGAGTCCGTGACACACCCTTCTTTACAGACAGAGTGACAGAAACACATGCAAACTGCTGGCCTCTCATTGCTAGGAAACAGCATCTCAGTACAATGTCCTAGCCAGAGCCGTGTAGGAGCTGTGATGTCCTCTCTGTAAAGCAGAGCCATCCCCTGTGCAGGCTTCTAAAGGGCAGAATGGCACTCAGTGTGACCGGGTGCCTGGGATGGACCACACTGAGAATGCTATAGTCAGGGCAGACTGCAAGAAATAGGGCAGACAATCCCCAGAACTGGTGGTTTATTCTATAATTAGATTCACCAAGCCAGTAGCAGAAGAGCCTCTGCAGTACCACACTGGTTAACCAGAAGCCAAACACAGTCCCCTTTAGGCACTCCAGACCTTGACTCCCATCCAGACACAGAGATCTAATATAGTGAGGGGTGATTGAAAACCCAATTCACCATATGTGAGGTTCTTACTAATCCCAAAGGATCAGACACTTACTCTCAGATCAATATGTATCTCAGATCTGACCCAAAGATCACACTGTCAGCCAATCCTTAGTAAACTAACTAAAGATTTATTAAGAAAAGAACAGAGTTAAAATAGTTAATAGATACATATAAATGTATACATATAAATGATTCCAAAGTCCTTAGATCAGGTTTGTAGCAATGATGTTACAGACAGCTGGCTTGCAAAAGTCTCTCTGGTAACTTCCAAAAGATTGGACAGTGCTCAGTCCATAGTTCAAAATACTCCTTTTAGTTGTAAATCCACAGTCCAGAGAATTGGAGCAAGAATGAGGCAAAATGGAGATGTCTCAGGTGCCTTTTATATCCTCTGCCAGGTACATGGAAAGTTACTGTCCCAAGCAAAGCCCACAGCCCCTGTGTGTGGAAAGTTACTGGTCCAAGATGGAATTGAGGGTCACATGAGCATATCACATGCCCCTACATGTTTTGATGAATCACAGGGGGTGGCCATTGGCTCCTTGCTGTCTGAGGCATCCACAGGAAAAGCTATCTGGGTGGGATGAGTTTCTCCTGTGAGCCTGTCTAGAGGTCATAGAATCATAGAATATCAGGGCTGGAAGTGACCTCAGGAGGTCATCCAGTCCAACCCCCTGCTCAAAGAAGGACCTTTCTTTATACACAGCATCACACTCGGTTTATGGCAATTCTTTTTGCTGTAGTTGCCATGTCACACAACAATACAAATTTGAAGTTTCCATCACAACAATGGGTTTGGAATGAATTCAAAAAGAAATAAACTATGTTGGGAATGACAGCATATTTAGACCTGATTGAAGCCTGCTGTAAATTTTAAGAGTCTTTTCTGATAATATTTAACAATGTAAACATAAGTAGAACTGTGCATGTGTAAGAAATTGCAGCGTAATCATGTTTATTTTGTGTACATGTAAGAAATTGAAGAGTACTCATATTTGTGAGAAAAAGAAAAGATAAAGTAACTAAAAAGCTAGAAAAGCCCACCTTGAACTAACACTAACCCTGTACTGACAGAGGAGGAGAGTTAACATGGAAATGACACGCTAATACATATGCATAAGAAAAGTTAACCGAACATCATAAATAAGTCTGTGTAACAAAGGGAGGTTGAAGGTGTTTTGTCCAGCGCTGAAGGTGACTGCGATGAGATCATCCAGATGAGCTTCCCACTTGTAAATAATTGATCACTGCTTGCTGAGTGTTTTCCCATGATAAAGATTGGTTAGTTCCATCTGCTGAGTAAGTGAATCTCAATCCAGCAAATGACAGGTCGACTAATGGCAGTAAGAAATGAATTAGAAGAGCAGCCCATTGCGCCAGTGCTGGGGATGGACAGTTTGGCAGGGTTTCCAGGAAGTTATTTCCAGGCATTTTACATGTATCACGATGTGTAGCTGATCCCCCAACTTTGTTACTCCCACAATGAATCATCCCAGTGGTTGTTAAACCAGGCAGTGCATTCAGACAGGTGCAATTCCCCGAGTCAAGTGCTGATTTCACAGGATGGAAGAGTACAGCAGCACTGTCAGATTAAAGAGTCCTTTAAATATGAATCTTCAGGCCTTCTCTCTGCAGGCTCCTCAGCTGCTCTTCTACCTTTGGAGAGAAGTCGTTCAAACTCAATCTAGGAACAAAACGGAAAATACGAAGGGTTATTGTCTGGGAACCCACAACCCAAATGGGCATAACTCTAGTACTGTTACAAAGCAAACTTTGGACAGTAGTCCTGTAGGAATTGGGCGTGTTACCAGAGACCTGGAATATCTGTCTTCCAGGATCAGTCTGTTTACAGGACTCTATGTTCTTTGTCTTTCTGAGAGGTCACAGTTAACTTCTATGTCACACCTTACAGTTGTTCTGCAAAAACAACTCCATGACAGACACTAGTGTTTTACTGCAGGATTCATTCACTATTATCTTTATTTGTTAAGCACTAATAGGGTGCTTGGAGCTGCACAAGAGATTAAAGAGACCAAGTCCCTATCCCAATGACCATTGCAATTTAAAAAAACCGCCAGCAATCAGACATAAAGAACCTTTAATATTTGTGATAGAAGGAAGCCATGTTGGCTTGATATTGAGGTAGATTTATATCCGTGGGCCTTGCAGAAGCAGTGGGATTAAAATGAAAAGAAGATGGGAGTCTGGCACACTGGGAGAGATCATAGCAGATGGCATGGAAGGAGGCACAAACACAACAGTGGAAGAAAGTAACCGAAGAACAGTGGGGCTGCAACTGCTGGTGAAGTGAAAGGGGTGAGGTGGAATCTGATAAGCTACAAGATCAGGGATATCAGCCAGAGTAGAGCCTTGAAGGTGAGGATCATAATCTGAAAGTGACTTGATACTGTAGGTCAGAGGAGTCAGTGGAGAGATTTGAATACAGGAGTGGTAGAGTCCAACTGGTAAGCAAGGAAGGTGACTTTGGCTGCTGCATTGTGGGTGGATTGGAGGGAAGCAAGGCGGGGAAGATGCTAAAAAGAAACCACGCCAGTGGGCATGGTATAGAACTCTAGATACATTTGCTGGAGGGAAAAAGAGCCCTGAAAGGAAGAGACTAGAGTAGTCAAGCGATCAGCTCTTGTCCCTCTGATCAATCTTTGTGGATGCAGAAGAGGTCTCTTCAATGGGGTGCCCATGTGGCCCTATTATATAGTCAAACTCCAATCCAAATTCTATGTTTGGCCATTGACGTCATTGGTCTCCTGCACTGAGCCACCAAGATAGCCTAAAAACTTTCTAAATCCCAACCACCAGACTCCTATTACCACTGCTCATCTCTCCCCTATATCCCCAGAGTTCATGTATTGTCAATCAAATGAGTATGCACACAGGAATCCAATAGCAAGTCAGATGGGTTGGGCCAATCCTGAACATCTCCTTCCCAGACCGTTCTCTGATCAGAAAAGAATTCCACTGACAATCATTACTCTTTTTCATAAATCCACTGGGGAGGGGTATGGCGGGAACAGGAGTTATGACAGTACAAGGTACTGGATTGATGGCCCTGAAGACTTCATCCTTTGATTAATCCCAGAACAGACACAGCACAGGGAGCCCTCCCACACTCAGGCCCTGCCAGCATGCCCTATCCTTTGCCTGCAGAGATCCCCCCACCTCCAGCAGTGAGTGGGGAGTCCAGGATCTATGGCCCATTTAGTCGCTGGCTTTTCTGCTGAGTTTACCAGCAAAGGGGATGAACTGATGCCAGTTTGGGTGTTAATTTTTATGGTGTGATATCTGTGCACCAGGGACTGAATCAAACCTGCCAATTTATCTCACCCAGGTCACCCACCGGCCTGGGATCAAGAGGTGATAGGCTTCATAACGCAGTTCTCATCTCAGGCATCCCCTCTTGCATAACCAGATAATTTAATCAACAGATTTGCATATACATGAGAGACATTAAAAAAAAGAGCAAAAGCCACTTTGATTCTGAACTGTGGGAGGAGCCAGAAGGTGCCATTTTACCTGATGTTGGTGAGGCTGCAGCTGGTCCGGATAAGGCGACGCATGTCTTCTGCGCACCGATCAGTGTAAACATTCGCACTCAGGTTCAGATGCTGGAGGGTGGAGTTTCTGGAGAGAGCAGAGCAGAGCCTCTCACAGGAGTCATCTGATAAACCATTTTCCTGGAGGCTGCATCAGAGCATTGGACAAATCCATTAGAGAAAAGCCTCTGGGCTGCATTGACAGTTCATATCTAATCGCCTATGCCCATCTGAGCATCTCCCCACCATCGTCCCTGTATTGTTATTGTCATTGTTCATATTATGATAATGCCTAGGAACGTTGATCAAGGATCAGGGTTTCATTGTGCTCAGCATACAGCCAGGGCTGGTCAAAACTGTTTTTCAGTAAAAATTTGGGTTTTATTAAAAAAATTTTAAAAATTTGCAAAAAAGTGTACACTTTCCACAGAAATTTGTGGGGGTGGGGGGGGGACATTTTAACCAAAAAGCTGATGCTCTAGAAGACATTAGTGTCCTAAGGCAGAAGTGTCGCCGTCAGGTTAATACTTACACTAATTTCTGAATCTTGCATTGTGGGGTCTTAAGCACCTCTAACAGGGCATAAAGGCCATTGTTCCGCACTTTGTTTCTGGTCAGATCAAGATTGAAGAGGGTGTGGTTCTCCTTGAGGGCGGAGGCCAGGTCTGTACAGCTTGCTTCTGTGAACATGTTCTTCTCTAGTCTAGAGAGCAGAAAAGAAAAGAGAGAAAAATGTGAAGGGGAGAGGGAGGACAAGATAAAGAGGAGACGAGGAAAAAGACAATGACAAATCAGGAAAAGGAGTGAAAATAAAACAGTAGAAGAAACAGGAGGACAAAGCAAAAAGAAAAAGTACCCAGAATAATAGACAGTGGGGCAGGAGGGCGGGTGAAAGGAGTCGTGGACAATGAATGAAAGAAAGAATAGGAGAGAGGCCCCAGGAATCACCCAGATGTGAAGGAGCAGACAAATCAGAATGAATGAAAAACAAATGAGGATGGAATGCAAGAGCCACAATGCGGAGAAAGGATGGAAGCCGTAGGAGCAGAATGAGGCAGAAACAGGAAAAGGTTACGTTAGCTTTTCACTTACTACATGTTTGACGCTCCAGCACGACACAGTGTTTTTGAGAGCCAAGCTGGCTGCATGTTGGGATGTGACTGTGTCTTTGGGACTCTAGCAGAGGGACCAATACAATGCAATAAAAGGCAGTCCCAGGAAGCGTAACATTGAATTATGATCCAGTGTTAGACATGAGGCATCTGGTCCATGCCCAGGATGCTAGAGTACGATTGTTCCCAAACGTCTAGTCTCCAGTGCCTTGGCCATACTGATTGCAAAGTCTGTCTCAGCTGTTCCTGCTTGCTAGGTTTCTCCTTCCGATCGGGTATATGTATTTTGAATGATTTATCTTTGGATGTGTTAGCTTTGTTTGTACAAGTTGAACCTGAACTTCTTGTTTCCTGCCCATGGTTTTAATCTCTTTAGGTCCCTTTAGGCTTGACTGCAAATAGATTTGCACTGAAATAACTAAATTGATTTTAATTCACATCTTTTGTTATTTTGGTACAAGTCTGTGTGAACACTGATACTTTTATTTGGAAATATCCTATTTTGATTTAATTTAAATTGTTTTAAAAGCTTTTGGCTAAACTGAAATAGTATGTGTATATTCTGAGATAAGAGTATCCACACATAGATTTGCATTGAAATAATTTAATGTGAATTCATAGATTCATATATTTTAAAGACAGAAGGGATCGCATTACCCTTTCTGATTAATAATCTGTCCCAACTTGTAGTTAGCTCGGACACTCTGCTTCCTTCCCCAGATCAGAAGAAGAGCTCTGTGAAGCTCTAAAGCTTGTGCCTTCCACCAACAGAAGTTGATCTAATAAAAGATACTACCTCACCTACCGTGTTTTCTGTGTAGGTACTTATAGACGGTGATCAGTCATCCCTTAACCTTCTCTTTGTTAAACTAACAGATTGAGCTCCATCAATTTCTTTTCCAATCCTTTAAGCATTCTCATGGCTCTTCTCTGCCCCATCAGCCATTCCAGTACTTTGCCCAGAAACAAAGTTAGGCTGACAAACCAATAACTATCTGAGTCATCCCTCTTTTTAAAAATTGGCACAACATTGGCTTTCTTCCAGTCCTTTGGAACTTCCCTAGTGTTCCAGGATGTATTGAAATTCAACATTAACAGTACAGTGATCCACTCAGCCAGTCTTTTAAAACTCTCAGATGCAAGTTATGGATGATTTAAGAATGTCTGACTTTAGTAGCTATTAAAACTGATTCAGCTTTTCCAGTTAGAGTTTGTGTAGACAAACCCTTTGAATCATTTCTGTTCTCAAAGCTGTTTGCAACTCCTCCCAATGTACTGTGATCTCTGAATGTAATTAACATGGTCTTTACTCCCTGTTCCAAGCAATTCATTAAAATATTAAATAAAATGGGCCCTAACTCCAGTCCACAGAGTAAACCACAAAGTGCCTCTTCACAACTTTATAATCAGCCATTTATCATTACCCTTCCGCCCACTTCCATGCTATATACTGTCATTTGCAATACACTGTATCAAATGCTTTGCTAAAATCCTGGTTGTTTATATCTGCTGCATTCCTTTCAGATAGAAATTTGTTCAACCAGCTTTGAGGGTATAGGGAAAATCCAGTATGTTATTGCAAATCTGTGAAAAATTATGCTTCTCCGGTTACCAGTGACATGCCCCTCAATGTTTTATAAGACAAGAGGAGTTTGTATCTTAACTATTCTGAATTTGGACATTCAGAATTAACAAATTATAGTATTATTTACAGGAATCATTTCACTCAGTACTGAAATGCAGTCACCTCTGCAGTGGAGTACAGAAACTGTATAACAGTGCACAGCAACATCACATTACAGTTTAGAGCAGTTAATGAAGACTTTTCTAACAAACTGAAATAACAGAGGGAATTTATGGAAACAGAGTTCAATAGATCCAATTAGAATTTGACCAGGTCATGAGATTTGATACTTCTAATCTAGTGAAGGCTGCCATGGGAACTTTAATGGTCACAAGCACTCAGGAGGGATCTAAGTTTTGTCTCTCATTAGCATAGCCCTTGCTGGGATATCAGTTGAGTAGTGACTGAAAGGGAAGAGTGCCATGCCACATAGTACGTGATCATCCCCACTTCATGCAGCAAGTCACTGGGAAGTCACTCATCAGGTCCAATGCTACTTAGCTTTTTTGAAGATCGGACAAGACCCCAGAACAAGACAGTACAACTGCAGGCATATCACTTATTTGGAAATTGGAGACACTGAATTATTTTGAGGACACAGACAGAAAACAAGCATGAAGTTACCTCAGGTCTTCTAGCCTACAGTTTGGATGCTTTAGTACAGAGCAAATATTCTTCATTGCATCATCCTTCAAATCGTTGTCTGAGAGGCTGGGGGGGATATGAATAGAGAGAATTACAGGCTTGGACACAGAGACACATTGTGTTAGCTTCAAAGCTGAAATCCTGGGCTGAGCTTTCTCTTCAGTCCCTTGGAGGAGTACTATTTACTAAGACAGCATGGAGCTGTGGATAAGGCACGAGACTGACAAGCAGGACTTCTGGGATCCATCCCCAGCCCTGTTACAAATGAAAAAGTGCAATTTGCGCATGCTCAGCAGGGACTGGTAGAGCTTAACAGCTAAAATCTCCTAAGCTCCCATCCTCACTGAGCATGCTCCAGCCTCTCACAGCTCCTAGTGCTGCCCAAACTGCTCATGCACCATCCCCTCAGAGCAAAACTGAGCATGTTTCCAGTTGCTCCGGGCTGGGGTGGAGCCAAAAACCAGAACTCAGAGCAAGGAACCGCCCCTCAATGTCCCCCTTGTCTCCCCTGCTGGGGCCCAGGCTGCACAGAGGAGGAGGATGCCTGATTTGAATGCAGAAAAGACAAAAGCCAGACCAGGGTGAAGGAAAGGAGTAGCCTGGGACAAGGAGTATGGTGAGACTGGGACTGGAGTGGGGAGAGAAACAGGCACTGGGGGTTGTGGGGGAGACTGGTAATAGCTGAGCAAGGGGACTGGGAGCTGGTGGGGGATAGGGTAGATTGGGACTGATCGCTGGGCAAAGAAACTGGACAAGGAGCTGGGGATGTCTGGGACAGGGCAGTAACTGAGTTTGAATGAGGAGCCAATGGAGGGAAACTGGAACTGGAAACCAGTGTGAGCAGAGGGGAGAGACAGCTCAGACAAGGAGCCGGGCAGTGGGAACTGGGACTGGCTGCACAAGGAGACTGGGACTGGGCCTAGGGAAAGGGAGAGACTGGGATTGTGGGGGAGGCTGGGACTGGACAGCAAGCCTTGAGGGATTGACTAGGACTGGCTGGGCAAGGTGACTGAGACTGGGAGGTGAAGCCTGAGTAGTGGAGCCTGGGACTGGGTAGGCAAGGAGAATGGAACTGGAACAAGGACCACAGGTAGAGAAGAGACCTGACCTGACTGTGACAGGTTGGAGGAAAACAGCAGAAGAGTCTGTGCCCACTAGAGCACACTCCCCTCCAAAGTCTGGAATGGACCCCAAGATTCCCGAGTCTAAACATTCCTCGGCTGTCAGCAAATAGCTGTAAAATCCAGTGGTAAAGTGTCTCATCCTCCTTAGAGGCCACACAGAGGGTGACAACCTACTACTGCTATCAGTTACTCAGTTAGGTCAAGTGGCAGAGGCCTGTGCAATGGATCTAAACCCTGCTAATAGCCTATGTGGCTGTCAATAAGAGGCCACACAATGGAATTTCTTGGGCGGGGGGGAGGTTCTGTTTGCTTTTTCTAAAACCTAGGAAATTGCACACACATAAAACACAGGCCTAAGTTAAAAGAACATTATGAAGGTTGCAAAGTCAAGCACTCGAAAGTTAGGAAATGCCAGACTTTAAGGTTGTCTGCGTAGTCTTAATTAGCCCTATATGCATATTCATTATGATAGGTGGGTTTGGTTGTATGTTATCGAATGGTGTAACCTCTGTATCAGTAACACTGTTGTCTACCTGACAGCATGGCTGAGGCCACTGACACGTCAAGTCCCTGATATTTTAAACTTTACACATGACCTCTTTTCCTACCTCAGTTCTCTGACTTTGTGCAGCTCAGGTCTGAGTCGCTCCAGGCCCTCGTTCTGGATGAAGCAGGAATCTAGGGTTAGGCGCTGTATTTCTTCACAGCAACTCAACACATAAGCAAGGACTGTGCAATCCACTGGCATGAGGTATAACTCTGAGAAGTCCACGTGGGCATCTTTACCCATCACGTCACGCACAAGTTGGCTGTTCCGGGATTCAAACAGCAAATTCAATACATTAATCAGCCTCCTCTTCCCCTCAGGATCTTCTCTGCTCTGCAGCTCCTCATAGTTCATCTCGCTGAGCCACCCAATAACTTTGTGAGTTGCCTCTGCAGAGGACTTGAGTTGCCCCACATATTTCTCCAGGGGCATCCTGGTTGCAGGATGGGAGAGCCCAGCCAGGAAGCGAGAGAAGATCTCATAGTCACCTTCCTTACAGGACCTGACTTTAGCCATTGTGTCTCTGAACTTCTCCTCCTTGTAATCTAGGTAATGCACGAGGGCAGCAAAGAACTCCTGGATGGTGAGGTGAAGGAAGGAGTAGGTCACCTGGGAAGAGCCCTCAGCTTGAGGGTTCTCCACCAAGAAGCCAGTGAGGAATGGAGAAAACTCCACATTGGCAACCTGTAAGTGATGCGGCTGAAAGACAAGTGTGCGATCTGTGATGCCGTATTCAGCCAACCATCCAACACTTATCAATGTATCTCGCATCCTCTGAGGCTCAGGCCGCTCCTGGGTGTGATTGGCCATAATATGGGTGACGTAGCTCACAAAGAGCTGGGTCACTGTTTTGGGTGCAGGCTGTGGTCTCCCTGCCCTGGCAATGAAGCAGGGTTTCAGGGCCGTGCATGTGATCCAGCAGTAAGACGGGTTGTAGCACAGCGTGTACAGAACCTGACTGTCCCTTACATACGCAAAGGCCTCTCTGGAGACTCGCTCATCTCCAAAGAACATGGAAAAGTATCTTTCCCTTTCCTTGGAGAGGAAGCCCACGATACTGGCCACTCTATGGAAGACTCCAACCTCCAAACTGGTCAACTTGCTGGGGCGGCTGGTCAGCAGCACAGAACATCCCTTCAGCAGAGTCTGTTTCAGCAGGCTGGCGACAATCACAGTAACTGGCTTCACATCCCCTGGATTCATACACAGCTCATGGGCTTCTCTGCTCCTTAATTTCAAATCTGTCTTGCTCTCATCCAAGCCATCAAAGATGAAAAGCAGCTTCTCAGGGTCTTCCAGGACTCTTGGGAGCTTGTCCCAGAGGGGTGGATATGTTTGACAGATCAGAGATTCTAGACTCATCTTTTCCTCATTCACTTCCCGGAACTTGAAGAAGAAAACAAAGGCAAATTTCTGGTAGTGCTTCCCAGTTGCCCAGTCAAAGATGAATTTCTGCACCAGGGTTGTCTTGCCCACGTCGGCTACTCCGCTCACCATCACAGACAGGGGGACACGGCGGGATCGAAAGCACCAGCGGAAGAGCCGGTCAGGGGCAATGCGCTCCAGCTCACTCTTCATTCTCCTCTGGAGGCGATATTCATTCAGCTCCCCAGCCGCGGCCAGGGCCTCGTGTTCCTGGTGTGTCTGCTTCTTGAAGTGACGGTCTGAGACCACCTTCAGCTCCACATAGCGGCTAGAGATGGGGAAAATCTGCCCTTCAGATTGCCCTGGGGTCTTGTTTTCCTTCATCCTCCCTGTGAGATCACGGAGTTTGGCTTTGTGCTCTACTTGACAAGCTGAAAAGGAGAAATACGGTTATTTCCCCTCTCCCTCGTCTCATCACTGTTCATTTTATTAGGGTTAGTAAATGGAAGTTTGATTGAAAAACTTCTCCTCTAAATTATACTCTGATCAGACAATATGGTGAGGGGATTAGGTGGATGGATGCTCTGGACTCACTTGTTTGTTTCATCTCCTCTCTCCTCTGCTGGGCCTGGTCATTAACAGTTCCACTGGAACTCGCCCTGAGTCTGACAGGACACTGCTGCACTACGTGGTCCAGCTTGTGTAATCCAGTAGGGAACAGAAACTTACCGGAATCCCTGCACTTGAGCAGAGGGACAGAGGTAAAGCAGAGATCCCCAGAGATAATTTGGATACCCAGAAAAGACTTTTGGGAAACTGGCAGTTTATTACATCGCTGCCACCATTTGGAATTACAAACTGTGACTCACCTGTGTGCAGTTTACTGGCTTTAACCTTTCAATAACTCTCATTTCCTTTTCTTAGCTAATAAAGCTTTAGTTTACTGGCTACCAATGTTGTCTTTGGCCTAAGATCTAAAGTACCCATTGATCTGGGGTAAGTGACTGGTTTCTTGGGACTGGCAGTAACCTGATGTGGTGTGATTTCTGGTTTAAGTGACCTTTTATCACAAAGTCTAGTTTGTCTGGGTGGCAAGATAGACTGGAGAGTCTGAGCGGACTGTCTGTGACTCTGTGGTAAGACTGGGATAGTGATCCAGGAGCTCACATTTGTCACTGGCTTGGTGAAATCTAATCATAGAACACACCGCCAGTGTGGGGTCTCTGCCCTGTTTTCTGACAGTCTGCCCTGAGGTGCGCACTCACAGTCATGAGCCACTTCTGACAGTGTGACTGGGGTTGCTCCCTCCTAGTGCTTCCTGGGATACAAAACCCAGGGGAGCAGGCAGGAGGCAGGGCTATGGTCCTGTCCTCCCTCTGTACTGCACACCAGAGCTGGTTGGGCACACGGGTATACACTGCACCCCTTGGAGGGGGAAGAAGAAGACATGCTCCCCCCACAGGCTGCAGAACTCCAAGAGGAACTGTGCCCCATTGAAGCACAACGCCTCTCAGAGTTCTCACTGGGGCCAGCAGCCTCCACACTGCCCCCAGGGCAGACCTGTGATCGAGCCCTTCTTGGCCTGACAAGAGACACAGTGTTGGCAGAGTCAAGTGCAGTTCAGTTTCCTCACGGTACCTTTCAGTTCTGGGTCGGGGGCATGTCCCGATTCATTCAGGAGAATTTCCTGTAACAGATTGTGACCTAAACAGAGAGAAAGATACAGACGGCACTGTTAGCTGGCATGGAAGAGTGTACCCAATTCTTGTATGTTAGCAGCTCCAATAGATCCAATCCATCTCTGAATTCCTCCTGTGGGGCTCCATGTTTTGGATATCAGGACCTGCAGACTAATGAGGTCTCAGCGACATCACACCCAAAGAACCATTGTGTTGCCCTCACTCCCCTACTACTGGCTGCTCTACCCTGTACCTCACATTCCCCTGTATTCCCCCATCCATCTCCTTCCTGCTCCCCACATTCCCTGCCCCCGTGACGGAGTGCTGGGCAGCAGCAGGTGGCCCAGCACTCTGATCACTGGATCGCCAATTCAGTCGCCCCAGACTAAACCTGGGGGTGCAAAGCTGTGCATAATTGATAGATTGGAGATGGGCTGGATTAGCCCAGAAAGTAGAAAAGTCCAGGAAGGGAGTGCTCAAGGGGCAAAGGGGGAAGAGGGTAACTAGCCTCGTGGATAGAGGGGAAGCAGTGGATATGGTTTATTTTGACTTTACTAAGGCCTTTGATATTGTCTTGCATGACCTCATAAACAAACTAGGGAAATACAACCTAGTTGGTGCTACTATAAGGTGGGTGCATAACTGGTTGGAAAACCATTCCCTGAGAATAGTTATCAGTCATGTGAGAAGGACATAACAAGTGGGGTCCCGCAGGGATCAATTCTGGGTCCGGTTCTCTTCAATATCTTCATCAATGATTTAGATAAAGGCATAGAGAGTACACTTATAAAGTTTGTGGACAATATGAAGCTGGGAGGGGTTGCAAGTGCTTTGGAGGATAGGATTAAAATTCAAAATGATCTGGCAAAGTGGAGAAATGGTCTCAAGTAAATAAGATGAAATTCAATGAGGACAAATGCAAAGTACTCCACTTAGGAAGGAACAATCAGTTGCACACATACAAACTGGGAAATGACTGCCTAGGAAGGAGTACTGCGGAAAGGATCGGGGGCTCATAATAGATCACAAGCTTAATGCGAGTCAAAAGTGTAACATTGTTGCAAAAAAAGTAAACGTTGTTCTTGGATGTATTAGCAGGAGTGTTGTAAGCAAGACACGAGAAGTAATTCTTCTGCTCTACTCCACGCTGATTAGACCTCAGCTGGAGTATAGTGTCCAGTTCTGGGTACCACATTTTAGGAAAAATGTGGGCACATTGGAGAAAGTCCAGAGAAGAGCAACAAAAATGATTAAAGATCTAGAAAACATGACCTATGAGGGAAGATTGAAAAAACTGGGTGTGTTTAGTCTGGAGAAGAGAAGACTGAGGGGGGACATGATAACAGTTTTCAAGTACATAAAAGATTGTTACAAGGTGGAGGGAGAAGAATTGTTCTTCTTAACCTCCGAGGATAGGACAAGAAGCAGTGGACTCAAATTGCAGCAAGGGCGGTTTAGGTTGGACATTAGGAAAAACTTCCTGTCAGGGTGGTTAAGCACTGGAATAAATTACCTAGGGAGGTTGTGGAATCTCCATCATTGGAGATTTTTAAGAGCAGGTTAAAGAAATACCCATCAGAGATGGTATAGATTATACTTAGTCCTGCCTTGAGTGCAGGGGACTGGACTAGAAGATCACAAGGTCCCTTCCAGTCCTACGATTCTATGATTCTATGAGTTGTGAGGTACACTGAAAATACTTCCTAAAGTCTGTATCGAGCCAGAGTTGACAAATAGGTTTTCTGTCAGATCAAAGATGTTTATTCATCTGTCCACATGTAAATTAAATATTGTAAGCCAAGACAATAGAAGCTCCATTTACATATGAAGTCAACAGGGAGGCAGCTCACCAAAGAATAAATTATGGGGGTTGTCCTGACTCTGGGGACAAACAATAAACTTTGGGAGATATAAGAAGAAGGCAAGGAAGATCCCCCCCCCTTTATCCTGCACTTAGGAAGTAATTGGGCAGTGTGATTACTGTGATGTGTCATTCCATATTCTTTATGAAAATATGCTTATGATATGAATATGACATAACTGAGATATACTTTATGCTGTTCCCTTGGGGACAGCAGACCTGGTATCACTGAGAGTGCTCAGTGGAGGATGGGCTGGACACTCCAGGGGGATGCTTCAAAGGGGGTCAGGGACTGGGGTGCACCTAGTCTTAGCCTGCAAGGCGATGTAAGGGCTGGCATAGCCTGGAGGAGATTGCTCGGGTGGCAACAGGCTGGTGGTGTCAGGGAGCTGACACCCAGTTAAGCACAAGCAAGACTCCCTCACGCTGGAGGCAGGGGAGTGACTTACAGTACTGGGTACCCCAAGAACCATCACATATGGATCTTGGCATACATGCCCAGGTAGCTGTGTCGCAGCCAGCTATGGCACCAGTGCAGACGCAGGGCATGACAGCACCGTAATGTGGTCACACTATGGCAGTGATTCTCAAACTTCTGTACTGGTGACCCCTTTCACATAGCAAGCCTCTGAGTCTGACCCCCCCCCTTATAAATTAAAAACACTTTGTAATATATTTAACACCATTATAAATGCTGGATACAAAGCAGGGTCCTGACCCCCAGTTTGAGAACCCCTGCACTATGGTGAGTTAGGCTACCACAGGTTAAATTTCCCCGTGCTTAGCATGCAGTGAAGACATAGCTTAAGATTAATTAACTAACCCCACAGAACACAGCCTTGATTTGAGGGCTTGACAAGGAAGAGCCTGTTGTGAAGAACATAGATTCCCATGGATTCCCCCAGTTGACTTGTTCCCCACTCTGTGTGATGGGTACGTTACCATTCTGAATTATTTCATCCAGCATCCCATTGAGATTGGGGTGAGCCCATCTGCTCTGCAGAGCAAACAGACACGTCCAGAGCCCCAGCCTCGCAGCATAGCTCACAGCGAAAATATCACGCACTAGCTTCTCTGCAGTGCCGGTTGAGTCGTGGTTCTTCTCCCAGTCACTGTAATCCTAAAACACAGAGGGACACAAGAGGCTGAAGACTCAGAAGCAGCCTGCAATGGCGGGGGGGGGGGGGACTTGTATAAAGTAATCAGAAGAGTGACATAGAATCATGGATATGAAGGACAGGAAGGGACCTAGATAGATCATCTACTCCAGTGTCTGACGCAGGGCTCAGTATTATTTAAAACTTCCCTGACAGGTGTTTGTCTAACCTGTTCTTAAACACCTCCAATGATGAAGATTCCACAACCTCCCTAGGTAATTTGTTCCAGTGCTTAACCACTCTGACAGTTAGGAAGTTTTCCTAACATCCAATCTAAACCTCCGTTGCTGCAATTTAAGCCCGTTGCTTCTTGTCCTATCCTCAGTGGTTAAGGAGAACAGTTTATCACCCTCCTCTTTACAACAACCTTTTACATACTTGAAGACTGTTATCATGTCCCCCCTCAGTCTTCTCTTCTCCAGACTAAACAAACCCTTTTTAAAAAATCTTTCTGAGTAGGTCATGGTTTCTAGACCTTCAATTATTTTTGTTGCTCTCCTCTTAACTGTCTCCAATTTGTCCACATATTTCCCAATGTGTTGTACCCGGAACTGGACCCAGTACTCCACTTGAGGCCTTATCAGTGGCCCATAACATCCTATGGCCAAGGGCTGCTTCCTAAAAGTGACCATCTGGGCAGTTGGGCCATGATTATAAGGGCAACAAAAGGCTCTGTCATAGCTGAGTGACCTGGTGGTGGAGTAAAGGCTGCATGTGACATTAATAGACCACCCCCAGCTCTCACTCCTCAAATCAACCAAGATTGGGGACACTGAAGCATTTCCATTGCTAGGAGAGGTGTGGGGTAGGGGTCCTACTCTTACAGAGCCTTCTAGTGGCCTCCTCAGGAATTATAATTAATGGAATGGAATTAATGGATTGTTTCTCTTTCAGAAAACACTCTTGCATGCAGAGACAGAGCCGACCCGTGCCTGCTGTAGCCGAAAGGGAACCTGAGACACAAGGTCTTGTATCAGAGCCCAGTATGGGGCCTGAGGCCTGAACTAAATAAATAAATTAATGGAGATATCCTATCTCCTAGAACTGGAAGGGACCCTGAAAGGTCATCGAGTCCAGCCCCCTGCCTTCACTAGCAGGACCAAGTACTGATTTTGCCCCAGATCCCTTGGTGGCCCCCTCAAGGATTAAACTCACAACCCTGGGTTTAGCAGGCCAATGCTCAAACCATTGAGCTATCCCCCCCGTAAAGTAGTAGTCAAGCCTTCCTAATATAAAGCAAAGTTAGCAAGAGACAGGCTGTGAGCAGAAGTCAGGCTCTGCATGCGTGCAGGCTCACTGAACCTGGCAAGAACAGGGCTGGTTTTACAAAAACACACACATTCCTGAGAAGTGCTAGGCACAGGACACCCACGCGAACACATTCCAGAAGGGTGGCACCAGAACACCCCGATACGAAGGATGATACAAATACTCCTCAAAGCTGATACAAGGACACACTGATCCCCAGTGTGATGGACAGAGATGTTTTGATCAAACCAACAAGTACAAGGTAATGGGTGGTAACAAACCACCTGAGGGGGCAGTAACTAACTTAGTCAGACAGGCAATACATAGCTTGTTTGTATTGGGGTATAAAAAGGTATCTCAGAGGGAGTGTCTTTGGCTGGCTTAGGGGGGAGTGGAAAGTCCTGCCACTGACTGAGCTGCGTCCATTGTCACAGGCATACATGTCATAAGTGTACTCGTAGCAAGTATAGGGCACCAGTACTATGCTTTGTCGACAATAAACCTGGCCGGGTGCCTTCGCTTCTAACGGGTCTGTGATTATTGGGCAGTTCGATTGGAGCCTGCTGTATGGGCTAGCTGGCCAGAGCCAGTGCAGCACACAGAGAGAGCACATACCCAGCCAACATTTGACCACACCTGCCGATAGTGGGGGGGCGAGGGAGAGAGCAGAGTGAGGGCAGCTGGCTTCAGTAGTGTTACTGAGCATGCTTAGTCTGTGTGAGCATGCTCAGAATAAGCCAAGCAGAAGTTCCTGGAGCCTGTTATTATCATAGAATATCAGGGTTCAAAAGGACCACAGGAGGTCCAACCCCCTGCTCAAAGCAGGACCAATCCCCAACTAAATCATCCCAGCCAGGACTTTGTCAAGCCTGACCTTAAAAACCTCTAAGGAAGGAGATTCCATCACCTCCCTAGGTAACCCATTCTAGTGCTTCTCCCCCCTCCTAGTGAAAAAGTTTTTCCTAATATCCAACCTAAACCTCCCCCACTGCAACTTGAGACCATTACTCCTTGTTCTGTCATCTGGTACCACTGAGAACAGTCTAGATCCATCCTCTTTGGAACCCCCCTTCAGGTAGTTGAAAGCAGCTATCAAATCCCCCCTCGTTCTTCTCTTCTGCAGACTAAACAATCCCAGTTCCCTCAGCCTTTCCTCATAACTCATGTGCTCCAGCCCCCTAATCATTTTTGTTGCCCTCCTCTGGACTCTTTCCAATTTTTCCACATCCTTCTTGTAGTGCGGGGCCCAAAACTGGACACAGTACTCCAGATGAGGCCTCACCAATGTCAAATAGAGGGGAATGATCACGTCCCTTGATTTGCTGGCAATGCCCCTACTTATACAGCCCAAAATGCCGTTAGCCTTCTTGGCAACAAGGGCACACTGTTGACTCATATCCAGCTTCTCGTCCAGTGTAACCCCTAGGTCCTTTTCTGCAGAAGGAATATATGGCTAGCAGCAGCCCTAGACTCTCTCCTGCCCTGGAAAAAGACAACTCTGTGTTCGCAAACCCTATCTGCCCTGATATCCAAGGACAAGGTTTCTCTAGGGAAATTGGAATGTCAGCTCGGACAGCTTTAGCCGGGGGTCCGTTGTTATACGGAGGACGCTGTACCTGGGCCTGCTGAGCAGTGATGACGGGTCTGCTGGTGAGTTCCTGCAGCACAATGGGAATGTCGTTCTCTATCACATAGACCATGTCGGGGCGGAAGTGCTCGCTCAGCTTCATCAGCTCCCAAGGGCTATAATTATCCATGTGTTTGCTGAAGGCTATCACGTCACCTGTGGAGAAGACCAGCACTTAGACACCATGGCACGTACTGACTGGCATGGACCCGTGCCTGTTCTGTGATCTCTAATCCCAGAGCTCAGGTCCTCTGGCTGTGGGGGCTGAGCTCTACTGCGGGCAGAGTGCTGCTTGGTCCATAATGAGAGGAGCCCGTCAGCCACACTCCTCTGTGGTCACAGCAGGTGATGCAGTAGGGAGTGGGGCAGGAGCACAAGCTGTGGGGAGCTCACAGATACTCTCCTCCCAGCCTTTGCCCAGATGAGACTATTTGTTGTATTAAAAAGCTTAGAAGTGGCTCATATCTAAGGCTGTAGTTTGTACAGCACCTAGCACAATGGGTTGGGGATCCATGACTGGGGCTCCTAGGCACCGCAATAATACAGATAATAAATAAGGCTACAATTTTGTCACAGAGGTTGCAGAAGCCACGGAATCCATGACTTCCAAAGACCTCTGTAACTTCACCCCAGCGGCTGGGAGCTGCACGGTCCCACTGCCTGGAGCTGTGAGGTACCCCCGCCGCCTGAGGCAGCAGTGCCCCCAAGCTCCCATCCGCCATGGGCAACAGGGGTATGCCACAGCTCACCGCCAACTGCAGCGGCAAGGGGACCCTGGCAGTTCCCGGCCGCCACCATGGGGCAGTGGGATCCCGGCAGCTCCCCACCACTGCCATGCTGCCATGGGGCAGTGGGATCCCAGCAGCTCCCTGCCTTCGCAGGACAGGGAAACCCCGCAGCTTCCCGCCATGGGGCAGGGGCATCCCAGCAGCTGCCCACCACAGCCATGGGGGAAAAGGCATCCTGGCAGCTCCCCACCGCCGCCATGGGGCAAGAGGATCCTAGCAGCTCCCCACCACTGCCATGGGGCATGGTGATCCCCACAGCTCCAATATATGGTGGCGGCAGGGGGATTCCCGCAGCTCCCCACCACTGGGGAGCAGGCAGGGGGACCCTGCGGCTCCCTACTGTGGTGGAGGCAGGGAGATTCCCGCAGCTCCCGGGGAAGGAGCAGGGGGACCCTGAAGCTCCTCTCCACCACAGGGGGCAGGGGAATCCTGGAGCTCTGAGCCCCCACGGGTGGTGGGGGCCCCAGAGCTCCCAGCCACCCCACAGCTGCCCAGTCCCTTCCCATTTTATCATGGATATTGTTAGTAAAAGTCAGTGACAGGTCACGGGCTTCCGTGAATTCTTCTTTATTGCCCGTGACTTTTCCTAAAAACATCCATGACAAAATCTTAGCCTTAATAATAAATAATACTCATAGTTGCCCCAACCAGATATTCTGAAATCAACATGAGATCACCTACTGAGCACCAAACTCCCTTCTGCCCCCTGGTTTTTCACAAAGACGTCCCTGCCCCACGGCCCATGTAAATAGATGTTTCTTGCAGTGGAGGGCCCCTCACAGGGAGTGCTCAGCTGCCAGCCCCCTCTCTTTTAAACCAAGGGGGACCAGCTCAGGCGCCTCTGCCTATAACCACTGTGCCAATCTGGTACAAGGAGAAAGGGGATCACTCCCCACCTAGGAGTTCACACGTCAGATCCAGCACCTTACTTTATTCAACCACAAACCAATCAGTAGCCAGAACAGATCAGAGCACAAGTAAAACATGCTGCCACCAAGGAGCATCACCTAAGAGATGGGCTGCTGCATTCTGCACCCTTAGGCATAGTCCCTTAGGAGGAAGCGCTGTAAGGAATGGGGCAGGGGCTATGGCAGTGGGGCTGAGCTCTATTGCAGGAGCAGTGCCGCTTTGTTCATGATTCGTAGATTCCAAGGCCAGCACTGTGATGATCCAATCTGCCCTCTGGTACGATGCAGGCCACAGAATTCCCCCAAATAATTCTTAGAGCAGAAAAACATCCAGTCTTCATTTACAAACTGTCAGTGACGGAGAATCCACCACAGCCCATGGTAAGTTGTTCCAGTGGTTAATTACTCTCACTGTTATAATGCGCGCCTTATTTCCAGTCTGAATTGATCTAGCTTCAACTTCCAGCCATTGGATCGTGTTAGACCTTTCTCTGCTAGACTGAAGAGCCCATTATTAAATATCTGCTCCCCATGTAGATATTTATAGACTGTGATGAAGTCACCCCTTCACCTTCTTTTTGTTAAACTAAATAGATTGAGCTCCTTGAGTAAATAACTATCAGACCTACAAAAGCAATTTTCCTTCTCTTGGTATTGACACCTCTCATCAATTATTGGGAGTGGACCACATCCAGCCTGATTGAATTGGCCTTCAACACTGGTTCTCCACTTGTAAGGTAACTCCCTTCTCTTCATATGCCAATATATATTTATGCCTCTATCTGTAATTTTCACTCCATGCATCTGAAGAAGTGGGTTTTTACCCATGAAAGCTTATGCCCAAATAAATCTGTTAGTCTTAAAGGGGCCACCGGACTCCTCGTTGTTTTTGTGGATACAGACTAACACGGCTACCCCTCTGATACTTTACTATCAGGCCTGTTTTCTAATCCTGTAATCATTCTCATGACTCTTCTCTGAATCCTCTCAAATTTATCAACATCCTTCCTGAATTGTGGACACCAGGCCAATGCCAACTATAGAGATGAAATAACCTCTCTACTCCTACTCGAGATTCTCCTGTTTATGCATCCCAGGATCGCATTAGCCCTTTGTGCCACACCATCCCACTGGGAGCTTGTGTTCAGCTGACTATCCACCATAATCCCCCAAATCATTTTCAGAGTCACTGCTTCCCAGGGAATAGTCCCTCATCCTGTAAGTACAACCTACATTCTTTGTTCCTATATGTATTGTGACAGACCCAGACCAGTGGGGTACAGGAGTCTAGTAGAGGGCAAATATATTGGTCACTGGATGAGTAGTTTTCTGTTCCCTGAGTGACCAGAGCAGGGGCTGCACTAGAGTAATCAGGAACCTGCTAGAGCCAATTAAGAAGAAGCTGCTAGAATCAATTAAGGCAGGCTAATCAGGGCACCTGGGTTTTAAAAGGAGCTCACTTCAGTTTGTGGTGCGAGTGTGAGGAGCTGGGAGCAAGAGGCGCAAGGAGCTGAGAGTGAGAGGGTGTGCTGCTGGAGGACTGAAGAGCACAAGCGTTATCAGACACCAGGAGGAAGGTCCTGTGGTGAGAATAAGGAAGGTGTTTGCAGGAGGCCATGGGGAAGTAGCCCAGGGAGTTGTAGCTGTCATGCAGCAGTTACAGGAGGCACTATAGACAGCTGCAGTCCACAGGGCCCTGGGCTGGAACCCGGAGTAGAGGGCGGGCCCGGGTTCCCCCCAAACCTCTCAATTGACCTGGACTGTGGGTTCTTCCAGAGTGGAAGGTCTCTGGGCTGTTCCCCAACCCACATGGTGAATCTCTGAGGCAAGAAAATCCGCCAATAAGCGCAGGACCCACCAAGATAGAGGAGGAACTTTGTCACAGTATACATTTAGCCATGTTAAAATGAATATTGTTTGCTTGCACCAAGCTTACCATGTTCTGTCCTCTTCATTATTTACCACTCCCCCAATTTTTGTGTCATCTTCAAACTTTATCAATGATGATTTTATATTTTCTTCCAGGTCATTGATAAAACTGTCAGCGTAGGGCCAAGAACTGATCCCTGCGGGACCCCATTAGAAACACAGCAGCTCGATGATTCCCCACTTACAACCACATGTTGAGACCTATCAGTTAGCCAGTTTTTAAGCCATTAACTGTGTGCCATGTTAATTTTATATCTTTCTAGTTTTTTAATCAAAATATCATGAGGTAGCAAGTCAAACGCCTTACAGAAGTCTAATTATATGACATCACCACTATTACCTTTATCAACCAAACTTGTAATCTCATCAAAAAAGATATCGAGTTAGATTGACAGGATCTCTTTTGCATAAACCCATGTTGATTGATATTAATTATATTACTTTCCTTTAATTCTTGATTGATAATGAGATATGCCCATCAGTCACACTCACCTTCAGTCACCATAGGCCTTTGTTTGGAAGCCATTTTACTCCCTCTGTGCCGTTGTCTCTCTGGAAAGTTTATGGAGAGGAAAATGTACATCAGACAGAGGCAGGGAGATCATATCGCTCTACAGCTGAGACAGTCTCACACTTGTTCTTAATGTTTTCCATCTTCGGCGAAATCTATGATGACGGTTGATGCCCTCCATAAAGGGCTCTTGTCTCTGAGTTAATAACACTCAGCATCTATCCCGGGATTCTCATTCACAAACCTCAGAGAGCTCTACGAAGCTCTACGAATCGCAGTATTGCTAACCCCAAAAGTTCAAAACCTATAAGATTGGCTCAGACATGATGGAATAAAAAAAAGATGACATCATGGGGTTTGGTCTGTCTGCGGATTGCTGACCGTCTCCCACCAGCCCTACTGGGTGTGACACCTAGTGCAGGCAACTCTCACACTTAGGCAGTTTCAGCCACAGGGGTGATGAAGCTGGAATGTGCCAGAACGGCATTCCAGCACTTTTGCCGCATGGAGGCTGCCATTTTGCTCACACAGTATGTCCTTGCACTCAACACACATGTGAGGTCATGCTGCATGGAGGGTGCGGGGGCATTCTGGTGCTGTACAGTCCATTCAGGATACAGCACTAGCTTTCAGCTGCTGCTGCAGGAGCTCTCATTAAAGGACCCACCCACGATTGGGACCCCATTGTGCTGGGCACTGTACAAACACATAGGAAGATACAGGGTACATCTGCACTGCAGCAGGAGGTGTAATGTCCAGCTTGGGTAGACCTACATGTGCTAGCCCTGAGCGAGCTAGTGCACTAAAACTAGAAGTGCAACCAGTGACCTGAGGGTGGTAACGCAGGCTGGCCATCTGAGTACATCCTGTTTGAGCCCCTAGGTATGTTCCTGGTTAGCTAGCCTGTGCCACTGCGGCTACACTGCTGTTTTTAGCATGCTAGCTCAATCAAAGCTAGCGCAGGTACATCTCACAATCCAATGCTAAGCACCTTGATGTGGGAGCTGGAATTTGGACCCACCAAACTCGTCTCCAGGCCCCCAGACAGCCATTAGATGGGAATAACTTTTAATCCTAGTTGTGCTGGGTAAGAATCGAACCGGAAACCTGCAGGTGAACGGCTCCATAGTGCTTGAGCAATGAGTTAACCAATCCCTGCTGGGGCCAACCTTCCACCTTTGCAAAAGAGGTGTCCTTCTGGCAAGATAACTTTGTTAAATCAAAGTGGGTTCTGACTGCATCAGGTTTTGAGTGGAGAACTGTGGTCTACAGAATGCTTTATATTAAATGGTCCATCCTAAATAGAACACATTTCCGTTCCCTGTCATTCCCTTTCATTTGCTCTAACTCAATGGTCAAATCTATCCAAGTGTCACTCCATGCACTTCCCTGGGCTCATGTAATCCAGTGATGAGTGTGTATCTCAAGTTCCCACTGTGCTGATCTGCAAAGGATATGCGGTGTTACAGACCCCAGCTACAACACTTTGGACCTGTACTTGGTCATGCTTTTTTTCAGCTCTAGATGTCCCTGGTTCAGTCCTTGGTGTGTTGGCCAACATGGCGACCATCAGCTTACACCAGGGGAGGACTAAGTTCCTTGTACCTGTGATCATCTCTGTTGTGAACAAGTGATAAACTGGGCCTGGTTTACCCTGCCACAGCTGTGTACACGTGTATAGTGGGTGCAAATGCTTCCCAGGTGTATGTGTCATAAGACAACTCTGAGTTGATAGGATTTGCACTCATTGCGCACGGGTGTAAGCAGAACAAGGCAAAGAATCAGGTTTATTCGGCCCAGTTCATGGGCTGTTGCCCCGCAGCCCAGGAGCAGGAGGCCCCAGCACAAGGGATGCTCCAGGGCAGGCCGGGGCAGAATGGCCCGTGGGCAGTATGTGGAGAAGAAAGCACACCGGGGCCATTGCAACCATGGTGCAATTTAAAGCAGCACCTCAGGGCTACCTTAACCTATCCTGGGGGCCAAATCAGCCTGAAAACCACCTCCACTCTGTCCTGGTGCCAGTGCTGGCAGCAGCCCTGGACTAAAAATGCTCTTTGTTATCCAAAATTCCTTGCTAGCCCACTTGGCTGGTGTCATCTCTCACCCTGGTTTTGCCCCAGTTTAACTCTGTTCCCTCCAGTGATGTTACTCCTGATTTACATCGGTGGGGAAGCAAGCCCACCAGGTTGCTCTTTTCCCACCATTTCTGCTTTTCCTGCAGTTTCTCACTCTGCACTTGGACCTTGTGCAGCCCCTTTGCCGTCTCCTCCTGCAGTGCACCTCCGCAGTTCTAGGGGTAGCAAAGAGTCCTGTGGCACCTTATAGGCTAGGTCTACACTACAGCGGTGTTCCGACCTAAGATACGCAACTTCAGCTACGTGAATACCGTAGCTGAAGTTGCGTATTTTAGGTCGGCTTACCTGGTGGTGAGGACGGGGGAAAGCCGACCGCTGCCGCGCTGCCGCCGACTCCGCTACCGCCTCTTGTCGAGGTGGATTTCCGGAGTCGACGGTAGAGCCATCAGGGATCGATTTTACCGCGTCCTCACGAGACGCGGTAAGTCGATCCCCAATAAACCGATTGCTACCCGCCGGATCGGCGGGTAGTGAAGACGTAGCCTATCTATACAGTGCCACAGGACTCTTTGCTGCTTTTACAGATCCAGACTAACACGGCTACCCCTTTGATACTTGAGTTCTAGGGGTGAATCTCTCTGTCTCTGAGAAAACTTCCAGAGCTCGGGACTTTGGGAGGCATCGTGTTTTGTTTTCGAAATAGTAGAGAAAAAACCCAGGAGCTAGATCATCCCAGTTTGTGCCATAGGGCCTGGAAAGATGATTTGCACGGGGGGGTCCCCGTTGTAACCTGCTCTCCCCACATAGATTTTCTCTGGGCTTCAGGAGCCAGGCCCAGCACAGTCCCCGTGTGAATCTGAACTGGCTCAGCAGATGACAGCCCGCTCTGGGGGGACAACTCAAAGCAACCAAAATGAAAAACACTCTCGGGGTTGTTCAGACAGCTCCTCAGACTCTTCAGACTTCATGGGACAAGGGCAAAGTGAGCCCTGGCATCAACAGGTGCAATTCACCTGGATTTCAGTGCAGCTCCACTTGTGTACATCAGGGCTGGGTGTAGTCCTGGTCCCCTGTCCCCTTCAGAGAGCCCTCGGGGGCTGACTCAGGCCTGTTTTCTGACCTCCTTCGCTGAGTTCATGTAAATGTCTCAGACTCCTTGGCAGAGGATGAAAAAGCCCTGCTGCAGCATCACAGACTGCACTGCCTCCTCCCGCCCAGCCCCTCACATTCACTTTCAATCTGCCTCCCACCCGGAAAGCTGCACTTCAGGGAGATTCTCCCCCCACCTCGTCCCCGATCTCAACTCCCCAGCTCTCCTCTGTGGGGGAGGGAGATGGAAAGAGCCCAGGGAAAGCCTGTCACTTAGCTTGCAGGCTGTGGGAAGAAGCACCATCTGCAGCTCCCTCCCAGATGTGTCCTCTGGTTCTGCGTGTGTCAGGGCAGCTCAGTGCGGAAGTGAAGCCCTGCTTCTGATTTCTTATCTGCATGCCGCTCCCTGGGTCCAAGGTTCACTGTACACTAGTCATGGTTTTAAACATGGTTCAGGGTTCCAAGTATATAGACCTCAGCCTGCTTAGCCCCCCGGCAAACCCACCATTAAAAATCTTAATAACCTTTTATTAAGGCTATAGAACAAGAGGGAAAACAATTAGCATTAGCAATGTAAAGTATTAAATAAGGTTGTCATTTTAACACTAACCCTTGATCCCTTAGCTGGAGAAAGTCTTTAAAAGGAACCCTCCCTTCCCACCCACCCACCCCCTATGTGGCAGTCTCTTAGGGTACGTCCAGACTACCCGCCGAATCGGCGGGTAGTAATCGATCTATAGGGGATCGATATATCGCGTCTCGTCTAGACGCAATATATCGATCCCCGAACGCGCTCCCGTCGACTCTGGAACTCCACCAGGGTGAGCGGCGGTAGCGGAGTTGACGGGGGAGCCGCGGCCGTCGATCCCACGCTGTGAGGACGGAAGGTAAGTCGAAATAAGATACGTTGACTTCAGCTATGCTATTCCCGTAGCTGAAGTTGCGTATCTTACATCGACCCCCCCACCCCAGTGTAGACCAGCCCTTAGTATGAAAAATTGTATTTACTGTCCTTTGGGGGGAAATTAGTTGAGATGGGCTGCAGCTGTCAGTGTTGCTGCTGTTGTTACAGTCTAATCCCATGCTCAGAATACAAGACAAACACACACAAGCACACACAGGGGATGGATCACTTGATGATTACCTGTTCTGTTCATTCCTCTGGGGCACCTGGCATTGGCCACTGTCGGAAGACAGGATACTGGGCTAGATGGACCTGTGGTCTGACACAGTATGGCCGTTCTTATGTTCTATGTTCTAAAAGAGGAAAGAAGAGAACAGCAAAGATAGAAAGGGCAGCGTCTGTCTCTGGAGTTGACTGTCACTTGCAGCCTCACTGCTGGAGAAACACAGGCCCAGCCCATGGTCCAATCAGCCACCCTGAGACCTGCCAAACTTGTACCAGAATCAGGCTGTTTAGGGCAGTGCTTTTAGTTGCCTCTCTAGTCATGGACTTACACCATAGTTGCAAAATATAGTCTTGGAGAGCTAAGCCAGACTCTCATTAGATTGACAGCAATAGCAGAGTATGATACGGTGTTTACCCCACACTGGCATAAAAGGGGTTAATAGAGCCCTAGGGAGGCTGTGTGGGAAGCAACCAATAGAAGAGAGGCTGCGAGGAGCAGCCAATCAGGGTCCAGCAGGCTCACATAAAAAGGGCTGCAGGGCCAGAGGTAGTCAGTTGCTGCTGGGAGTGAAAACCGTGTCCCTGGAGGGCTGAGAGACCTGTAACTACTTTGGACAGAGCAGCTGCTAGCAGGGACCAGGAGAGCGGGAGGGAGCTCCTGGCTGGCTGCTGGGACTGAGCAGCTGAGGGCACTAAGGTGAGTGCAAAGGAGGTGCTGGGGCAGTGGGGAAGTGGCCCAGGGAAATAGAAAAGTTAAAGTGGTGCAGCAGGAGGCTGCTATTTACAGGGTCCCTGGGCTGGAACTTGGAGTAGTGGTCCCCCTGGTCCTCACCACTGGGGAAGTGGCTGGACTGTAGGGCTGTGATATGCACACCTCCCCTGGAAGGGGGGAACATGGAGGGTGACCTAATGGGAGGGCTGAGTCGTGAAGAGGGTGCTGCGATTCCAGAAGCCAAGAGAGAGGCCATAGGTGGAAGCAGAGACAGAGTGATGGTGTGCAGACCGCGGAGGGCAGCATTGGCCTTGAGCTAATCCCCAGAGCAGCCAGGCGGAGGCGCCAGTCCAGCGGTGAGGGCTGCACCCCATGACAGAGAGTGGTGAAAAAAATAAGGTGGGAAAGACACATGGAGAAGAGTGGGCAGGTGTCTGAATGTAAGAGACAAAAATCTCACCTCCCAAGGGGTATTTGGGATTTAGCCAAGCTGATGAAAGTGGCAATGTCATTTGGGTCTCTCTCTCTGCCCTGATCCAACCAGGACAGGGTCAGGATGACAAAGGCCCAGTGGTGTCACAGTGGATCCCAAGAAGGGTTAGTGTGGCAGCCATAATGATGAAGTTCGCTCCTTCTAGTCCACCCATCTCCTGGTCAGCAGTTGCAGTGAGAGCGCCTGCAGCCGTTTTCCCACACACGCACCCATGGTTTTGTCTTTTAAAGACCCCAGAAGAAAGCTTTGGGTGAAACAACCCATCCCTTCATTATTTTATCCACCAATTAGACCTAATTTATTACAACACCTCAATTTTGGTCCATTGATTTGCATTCCCCCTCATCTCTTGTTTACCAAGCATGATCTTAACACAGGCCTTGAGTTATAACAGGAGGCCTTTTTGTTTGGACTAATTCAGTCCTTCTGTCTCCCTTTTTTACTTTTTTCCATCAACATTCATTGTTACAGGTTTCTGTGACCATTCTATGAACTTTCACTCGCTTCTCACAATTTGGGTAAAGGTGTAGGCCCAGTTATTACAACACCACTCCCCCAATCTTTGTGTCACCCACACATTTTATCAGCGATGGTTTTCTATTTTCTTCCTGGTCATAGATAAAATTGTTAAGTAGCTAGGGCCAGGAACCAATCCCTGGGAGAGCCCACTAGAAACACATCCGCTTGATTATGATTCCCCATGTAAAATTAAATGTTGAGATCTGTCAGTTAGCCAATTTTTAATCCCTATAATGTGTGCCATATTAATTTTGTGTCTTTCTAGTTTCTTAATCAAAATGTTGCATGATACCAAGTCAAATGTTGTACAGAAGTCTAAGTATATTACTTCAATACTATTACTTTTATCAGCCAAACTTGTAATATCAAAAAAGATATCAAGTTAGTTTGCAAGATCTATTTTGCATAGACCCATGTTGATTGACATTAATTATATTGACCTCCTTTAATTCTTTATTAATCGAGTCCTATATCAGCTGCGCCCTTATCTTGCCCAGGCCTATAAGTACCCACATTGTCCTGTTTACTCTTTTTAGACATTTACACAGTTTAATAATCACATAACACCCATGACAAACTAACAGTAGTAAAAATTGATTAAAACAGTTTAAACCACGGCAGAATTACAGAACTTCATTATAGCCACACATCTCCTCATCCACATCACCCTGCATTGCAAAGACGTCAGCACACTAGACATCCCTTATTCCCCTTGTCCCAGTGATGACAGGGGCACTTCCTTGTGTCCTGAACTGGGATTCCAAATCTGCAGTGTATTGAGACAGCTGCATGCAGAAACATTCGCCTTTAGCCTCACAGACGCTGTGCAGGCCACATCAGGACACAATCATACGGATGGTATTTTCCACACTGGCATGCAAACAGTTCTGTAGGCAGCACCAACTTGCCTTGAGACTGGCAAATGCGCACACCACCACCATCCTGTGACTGCTAAGCATGTAACTGAACCTGCTTTTGCCAGGCCTTCTGAGGCAGCATATGGTTTTGTGAGCCATGGAAGGATGGATAGATGGGGTCGCCTAAAATAGTAGCAGGCACCATTGTATTAATTCAGATAGAGTATAGGAGCCCAAAGAGTCAATGGTGCAAATATAACCTAGGCACTGTCCAGTATTAGACAGTTTTAAACAAGGTTTAGAGTTTGGTATGCAAAGACCTCAGCCTGCTTGGGACCAGACAAACACACCATTAAAAATCATTTAAACCTTTTATTAAAGACCCAGAAAATGAAGGAAAAACTATTCAAGCATTTGAAATGTAAAGTATTAAGTAAGGCTTTTCATTTTCATGTCCCTTATTCCCTTTCTCATTAGCTAGAGAGTTTTAAGAGGGAAAAAAATCCTTCTTGTAGTCTTTTAAATGGTATCAAAGATGGTAATAACTGTCCTTTTTGGGGAAAGAGAAGATAGTTGAAATAGGCTGCGGGTTATTGTTAATGTCCAATCCCATTTCCTAAGAAGACAAAACAAAACACACACAAAAGGGGAGAGACAAGAACAGCAAAGATAGAAAATGCAGCTTCTCTCTCTGATGCTGATCATCACTTGCAACCGCACTGCTGGAAAAACACAGCCACTCTGAGGCCTGGCAATGTAGGATAGCAGCACTGTGCTGTTTAGAGTATTGCTTTTAGCTGTATCTTCCTGGTCACAGGCTCACAAAAGTTGCAGTCTTGCCAGCTAAGCCAGACTCTTATTATATAGAAGGAAAAAAATGGAGGAGAAAGAGGAAAGAAAAGAAATAAGATAGGGAAGAAAAAGGAGACATGGTGGGGAGGGGCCAGACAAAGTTTCACATCCCAGGTTGTGTTCAGGATTTAGCCAGAGCCAGTGGAGGTGGTGATGTCATCTGACTCCCTGTCTCTGGCCTGCTCTGGTGAGGACATCTCTCAGGATTTTGATGAAGAAGGTTCAGGGTCCCAGGAGATAGTCGTGGCAGCAGCCATGATGGTGAATCTCACTTCAGTAGCCATTTTTTCTCCTTAAAGACAGAGCTTTTGGACTCCAAAAGGGAGTGATGGGTGGAATAGTCCAGCCTCTCATTATTTTGTCTACCAGTTAGGCCTACTTTCCAACACATCCATTTTGGTTCACTGATTTTTCGGTTCACAGTTAGGATAAATGTGTAGGCCCAATTATCACAACTTAATTGACACCCCTTTGAGAACAGTGTCATTAGGAGGGAATAAGGTCCCTGCTTGTCTCAGCCGGTAAACACCCAGTCTCCTCAGCACCCAGGCATTATGCACCTTTCCTGGACATCCCAGTGGTGTTCGTGAACATGCCTCTGTGGTTGGCCAAAGCCTGCAGAGCGAGGGTAGAGAACCCTTTGCAGTCAACATATTCACTAGCTCCTTCTTTGTGTCCCGCTCAGCTTTCACAGCAGGGTTAAGCACAGTTACACTGATTACAGTGCTCTTTCAAATGAATCTTCAGAACTTCTGTTTCAAGGTTTTTCAAATGTTTTTCCATCATTGGAGAAACATTGTTCTAAGCCAGGTTTACTCTCTGGTAACTGCTATCCCCCATGGACATGACTCAGCTATTAGTCTGTCGCGCCACCATATTGCTAAAGGACCTTGGCCACGGAGACAGGGACTATCTGTCTTCCACAAACAGTCTCTACATTCAGAACTATCGGATTTCTGTCGGAGATTCATTTCTGAGTCACCCTTTGTGGCTGCTGTGGGAGAACAGCTCCACCGCAGACACTTGTTTCATTACAGGATTCATCATTAATTATTACTTGGTAAGTACTGACAGTGCCTTACAAACCACAGAGAACCAGTTCCTGCCACTGGAAGCTAACAATCTATAGTAGGGAGCAGTGCTGGCCTACTAGTGACCAAATTCCTGGCCTTGCAGAAGAAATGGGTATTGAGGAGGAATTTAAATAAGTGATATTTAGAAGGTGACATCTGTCCACTAGGGCTGGCTCAAGAGCTCCCACTCTTGTCAGACAGGTCCCCAACCTCCTGTTCAATTTCTTTCAGCTAGGGTGGATGAAGGGCTGGAAGTCTCCCCATCCCATTCCCAGTGCCTTCACGCACCTCCCCATCACAGTTCCTTCCCAATCGAGGTAGAGAAATTGACCCACAGGTTTGCAAAGACACAGGAGATGTTTAGAATGGGAGAAAGAACAGCCTCTGTCTGCCCTGCAAGAGGAGCTGTGGGGAGGCATTTTAGAATCATAGAATATTAGGGTTGGAAGGGACCTCAGGAGGTCATCTAGTCCAACCCCCTGCTGAAAGCAGGACCAATCCCCAACTAAATTATCCCAGCCAGGGCCTTGTCAAGCCTGACCTTAAAAACCTCTAAGGATGGAGATTCCACCACCTCCCTAGGTAACCCATTCCAGTGCTTCACCACCCTCCTAGTGAAATAGTGTTTCCTAATATCCAACTTAGACCTCCCTCCTGGAATTGACACCTCCTCATCTATTATTGGGAGTGGACTACATCCACCCTGATCGAATTGGCCCTGTCATCACTGGTTCTCCACTTGTGAACTACTCCCTTCTCTTCATGCGTCATTATATAATGCCTGCATCTGTAACTTTCACTCCAGGCATCTGAAGAAGTGAGGTTTTTTACCCACGAAAGCTTATGCCCAAATAAATCTGTTAGTCTTTAAGGTGCCACCGGACCTCTTGTTGTTTCCCTTCACTGTCTCCTACCTGTCTCATTCTCTCTCTCTCTCTCTCCCCCTACCTTTATTTCTCTGCACCCCCTTGTTTCCACATGCCCAGGACCCGACAGATTCCCTCCTGTTCCCAGTTGTCTCCTCCCTAGGTTGCCATTTGTCCCAGTTTTCCCAGGATTGCCCCTTTGTGGAGGTAGCTGTCCTCAGAAATCTGGCTGGGCACTCAGTACACAGAGCCAGCTGTCTGGTGTGATGGGACATCCCGGCTGTGCTGGATTTGTGTACCGTAGAGGTGGCAGCCCTACCCCTTCCTCTAGGTGTCTCTCCTCAATCTCTTTTCTCCTCAACCCCTCCCCATTCCCTGCTTCCCCTCAAGTTTCATCTCCAGTTCCCTAGCCACAGAACCAGGGTGCAACCATCTTCCCTGAAGGAGGCCTGGCTTCACTCCCTTTGAAACAATGGGTAGCAGTGGCCATCTTCACTAAGGGCAACCTCATTGCCCCAGGCAAAACCTGGACCACCTAACACCTAGGGGAGCCTGTGGCTTCAGTGTCATTGAAAGTAATGGGAGAGTGTGGCCATTTTGAATTAGGGCAAAAATCCACAACCAAGCTGCAGGAGACAGTCAGAAGCTCAATCACCAAATATCATGAGACGTGAAACTCTGCCTGCTCCATCCCCTTTGTTGGGTGTGATTTTGTTATCTTGTTAATGGTTTATTAAGATGTGTGATGTTTCCTAATAATTAGTTTGTAAGGATATGGCAGCAATCCAAGATGGAGTCTGTACTGACATCTTGTAAACTCCATTTTATGACCCCTTTGTGCCCTGTCATCCTGGCTTAGTTATGACTGGATCAAACTGTTTTTTCCCACCACTGGGTGATCTCAAGAACATTTTGCCTCTGACTGTTTCCTGCCTTTCCTGGGACCATACCATGTTTTCCTGCCACAGACTGCATAAAAGAACTGTAACCACAGACAAGTGGAGCAGTCCATCCTAGTGGCTGTGCGTGCGCGGTTCAGGTCTTCGAGGCATCAGTGCATCATCGGAGATTACCACCCTCTCCTGAAGTGAAGAGAAGGAAGAAGTATTCCACCTTACCTGCTCCTGTTCCTGGAGACGCCAACACCAGAGGGTTCTCGGTCCGTTTCTTCCATCCCCGATCGACATCGAGGGACTCTCCAGTGTTCCTCCTCCGCGGGTTCCAATTACCCAAAGAATGTAGGTCCTGGACTTCACAGCCACCACAGACATGCTGGAATATAGTGAGATACAATCAGGGTTCTCTTAGTTGGGGTTTTATACGTTTAATTGCCAGGGTGGTTTATGTATTTGGGCCTGAGCTTTATGCTCCTTGGTAAAGCTGCTGTATTACGGGTTTGTGTTTTCTATAGTTACTGTTGTTCATGTTTACCCCTTCCCTTATTTGTAATTTATCCCTCAATACACTTACCTGCTTCTGCTCTTCTGAGTAAAAGGGGCTTGTTTTATATCCTGATGCCTACACCATTATACATACAGCGTTACCTTGGCTCCCCTTTGAGATAACACCTTCCCCCACCCGGACCGCAGATCTGGTCACCCTGGAGTGGGGAGCAGAGCTGCGGCTGCTTTTCCAGGAAGGCAGAGGGAGTTGGGAGGACCTATCCTTGGAGAGGGGGAAGGAAGCGGGGAGCAGAGGGTCCACTGTGGGCTGCCCTGGCTCTTCCTAGAAATGTGCAGCCGGCCTGCCTGGATCAGCTGTGCTTCACTGTGCTAAGAACCATGCCCGTCAGCCCCTGGCTCAGGGCCACACCCCTCTCGCTGGAGGTCCCACCAACTCCGTTCTGCCCCCAGGGGTGGCTCTCTGCTGCCAGCTCTCTGAGGGAAATCCCTGCTTCTCCAATGCCCAACTGACAATTTGGCTGCTTCCTGCCAAGCCCAGCTGCCTCCCCTGCCTCCCTGCCACTCACAGCCCAGGCCCTACCAAGGCCCCAGTGCTGCCTCCCAGCCTGGATACCATCTTCCCCGCCTGCTGCAGCTGGGGCTGCTCCCCCATGTGAAGCTGGGCAGGGGGCAGGGCAGCCAGGCAGAGTCCTCTTCCTCTAGGGCAATGCCCACAGACCCTGCCTCCCACTCCCATGCTTCCCCGACTCAGAGTGGAGCTGGGGGTGCTGAGTTGTGCTGGGAGGCACGGGGAGCCCTGCGCTGCCCTGGGAGCACCAAGGACACCAGCCTCTCCCTTCCCTGGGCACCAGGCTATGGAGATGAGCCTGCCTGGCCTGCTGGAAGGAAGATGCATACATGGACAGCCACCGCCCTATGCAGCCATGCAGAGTAGCCTGCAAAGAGGTACAGGACCAGGCATCAAATGTTCATTCTGAGGACCTTCTGGCTCAGGGATTTTCCACCCAGGCTATTCTGAGGGGGAATTTTCTGGTCATTGTGTGAGGGTTTCAGACTAGAAGGGTTAATCTCATCACTGCCACCCACAGGAGAAGAGAAGAAATGAAGGGGCTGGGTGAGGGCCCAGAGGTGCTGAGCATTTGCCACTCCCTTGGGAGGGAAGGGAGCACTGGGTGCTGTGGAAATCAGGCCCTAAGTGACCTGTTAGCTCATTTGCAGGCAAAGGGCATGCAAGAAGCTGCTGTTTTGGGAGCAATTGGGTTATTTGGGGGTTGAAAATGCTTATGGGCTGCTTCGTGTTGCCCCACCCCTGGACCCAGCCCATGGTCCACATCCCCTCAGGGGGCACCACATGGAGCAAGAACTCCCCCAACTTCTGGGATGGAATAGAGACGGGGGCGGGGGGCAGTGGGTGGGGGTAGCTGGACGGCCCTCCTCACAACCCAGCATCTGGCCCAAATGGTCCATCCACGCTGTGCTGCCAGATAATACAAGTGGTAGTAGTCGGTTCAATGTCAAACCCTGATGATGATGGGGTTGTTGTAGTTGCATATAATTTTATTTTAGTTTTTCTCCTTTAAAAAAAAAACTAGGAAATTACATATTAAAAACAACATTGAAAAGAATGTTCATTAGTTTGCAAAGTCAAAAATATTCAGAAGTTAAGACATGCCAGTTTTACTGTTGCCTGCCCAACTTCTGCCTCTGTGTAGGTGTGGATTATAAAACAATCCTCAATTACATGATCACATGCAATTTTTTCACAAGACCCCAGTCTCATTCAGTGCACAGGATGGACGCATCAGGGGGCAAATTTAAAAAATGCATGGACATCTCTAAATCTGGCATTTTTTTCAAGTGTTTGACTTTGCAACTTCATTAACATTGTTCTAATGTAGCTCTTTTGTATGTAGTCTAATAATTATGCGGAAGCTGGTTGCCACATTTTAGTTAAGATTGCATTCAAGAATTCAGTTTCACAGGAGTTTGAAACCTTAATATTGTGTACGAATCTCAAGTGGCAAAAACCATAGCATGTAAACTTTTAATAGAACTTCCATTTTTCATTGCTCGTTTGAAAAAAAATCATTGATACAAAGAAAATAATATGCATTCCAACATAACCTTTTGAACAGTTTCATTGGTGTGACTAGCTTTTATTCAAACTTTTTGCAAAATATTTGAACCTCTAGGCTCTGCACCATGTGTCACGCCTCATAGGCCAAATCCAGCACTGTCAGTTATGCACAGGTAACATCAGTCTGTGTTTCATCACTTTTGAGAAATAGCTCGCAATACAGGACCTGAGACAATCCTGCCGTCGTCAGCCATGAGGCTGTTCCATGTGTGCTGGACTCTCCAGAACTTAGGTCAGAAGCCTCAATGTGTCATGGTTTCCTGCACTTTAAGGCCAAAAGGGACCATTCGTTATCTAGTCTGACCTCCTGTATATCCCCGGCTGTTGAATTTCAACCAGATATACCTCTAATGCCCCTACACTGAGCCCAACTACTTTAGTTAGACTGAAGTATTTCAGTCCTCAGGAGACTAAATTGTTGTGTGCCACAGGCAGAGGACAGAAGAGACAGAGGTGCCACCAATGCCCAATGCCCCTGCTATGGCAGGGAATTGATTCATTGAGATGTGCCCAGGTGATCCTAGCAGGCGAGCCACACCCATGCTGTAGTTGAAGCATTCCAATCTTATCTGGGTGTAGATTCCTTCCTGACTCAGAGCATGTGGGCAAGACACACTACCCAGGTGTCTAAGAGGATTCACCCCAGAGCACTGGTCCACCATGTCCTCTGTCCCATCCCCAGCTGTGGCCAATCTCTGATGCTTCAGAGGAAAGCAGAGAAAAAACCAACAACAAAATCAGAATACATCTGGCCAATTGTGTATCAGGGAAGATATTCCTTCCTGATCCCTGCAGGCGATTGGCTGAAGCATGAGGATTGATTATGGTGGTTATCTGAATGCAGAGATCTAGTATTCTAAGCATGCTGAGGGCAATAACAAAAGTTGTGAATTGAAACTGACTTAGTTATTTCAGCACAGGTTTGTGTGTAAACCAGCCCTTAGTCACCTCTCCCTTCTGCTGGATTCTGTCTGGCAATGCACCATCCAGTCAGCTGGTCTGAGTTCTTTACACTTGAGATGGAACAGAAATGTCCTGGAGGCTGATGGGTATGGATATGATTTAGTCAGGCAGGTCACAGAAGCCACAGATTCCATGACTTTCCTGGACCTCCGTGACAATGGCTTGGGTTGTCAGAGGGGGGGGCCGGAGCCAGGGCTGTGCACCCCCTCTCCGCACGGCTGCGGCCAGGGCTGTGCACCCATAATTCCAGCCAGCTTTTCAAAAGCACTCAGGTCTCATGGAGGCTCCTAAAGACGAATCAGATTTTCAAACGTACTCAGCACCCAATGTGGTGACTACAGCAGATCTTTTAGAAAAACATCCAATCTTCATTTTAAAATGGCCAGTGGTGGAGAATCCACAACCCTTGGTAAATTGTTCCAAGGGTTAATTCATAGAATCATAGAATATCAGGATTGGAAGGGACCTCAGGAGGTCATCTAGTCCAACCCCCTACTCAAAGCAGGACCAATCCCCAACTAAATCATCCCAGCCAGGGCTTTGTCAAGCCTGACCTTAAAAACCTCTAAGGAAGGAGATTCCACCACCTCCCTAGGTAACCCATTAACCAATTACCCTCACTGTTAAAAATCTGCGCCTTATTTCTTGTCTGAATTTATCTACCTTCAACTTCCAGCCACTGAAACTTGTTACACCTTTATCTGGTAGATTAAATAGCCCTCTATTATCAAATTTTTGTTTCCCATGTAAGTTCTTACAGACTGTGACAAGTCACCCCTTAAACTTTTTTGTTAACGTGAACAGATTTTTCTCCTTGAGTCTTTTGTTGTAAGGCCTGTTTTCCAATTCTTTAATCATTCTTGTGGCTCTTCTCTGAGCCATCTCGAATTTATCAACATCCTTCTTGAACTGTGGACACCAGAACTGGACACAGGATTCCAGCAGTGGTTGCACTCCCTATTCCTACTTGATATTCCCCTGTTTATACATTCAAGGATCGCATTAGCCTTTTGGCTACAGCCTCACACTGGGAGCTAGTATGGAGCTTAATTATCTGCCACAGCATCTACGTTTTTTTTCAGAGGTACTGCTTCACAGACTAGAGTCCCCATCCCATAAGTATGGCCTACATTCTTTGTTCCTAGATGTATGACTTTAAAGTTGGCCATATTAAAATGCATACTGTTTGCTTGCACCCAACATAACAAGTGACCCAGATCACTTTGTATCAGTGACCTGTCCTCCTCCTTATTTACCACTCCCGCCATCTTTGTGTCATCTGCAAACTTTATCCATGATGAATTTCTGTTTTCTTCCAGGTCATTGATGAAAATGTTAAATAGAATAGGGCCAAGAACCAAGCCCTGTGGGACCCACTTGAAACACAGCATCTCAGTGATGATTCCCCATTTATAATCCATTTAATGTGTGCCATGGTGATTTTGTATCGTTCTGGGTTTCTTAATCAAAATGTCATGTGGTACCAAGTCAAATGCCTTACAGAACTCTATTGCATCAAGTTACCTTTATTAGCCAATCTTGTAATCTCAGCAACAAAAGATATCAACTTGACAAGATCTGTTTTCCAGAAAGCCATATTGGTTGGCATTGATTGGATTACCCTCCTTCAATTCTTTATTAATCGAGTCCCATATCCGTTCCATTTTTATTTCAAACAGATCCAAAAGTTAGTGATGTTTCCTGGGGTATCCTGGTCTGTGCCTCCCATGAGTCAGCTCCCCACCTCCACCGGCCATGGGCAAGACAAGCACTGCCCTGCTGTGTCTCTACGGGTTAGCGATACACAGGCCCTGCTGTGTCTCTACAGGTTAGCGAAAGGCACGCTCCATCCCCAGAGCCTGCCAAGCATCTTCCTGGAGCATCCAGCTCCTGATCAACACAATTCAATTAACAGCAAATAGAGGCATTAGAAACAAATGGTTACATACAAAATCCAACCATAACATATGATGAGAGGAAATGTGGATTGAAAGCAGCATTATTGGTTGGTCAGCCTCTAGCATTTGGCTCGAGGGCAGTGCAAAATTATGCTTGCAGGGAGACAGAATGCCTAGCCATTGTGTTGACATGAACCAAGTTTGAGCAGTATCCCTGCATATTTGCTGTCACTACAGAGAGTGACTGTCCAGAGCCTGGATTATGAGACTCTCAGCATATGCCAAGATGAGGCAAGGGAGAGGAGTTTAACCAGGCATTCCCTTGTCTAACAGATAAACAGATTCTGCAGCTCTTCCCAAACTGACACTGCTCTTCAGATACTCAGAACAGTCATATCAGGATTGCCAGACAGGAAGGAAGTAGTGTCTCAGGAGTACAGAACAAAGAAAGAACTGACAGTACAACATGGCCTTCTCTATGAAGTCAATAAGGTCATAATACATAATGACATGCATGCTGAACTGCTAATCTGCATACTCTCTGGCTACATTGATGCTGAAACATTGTGTTCGAGGATTTGGTACCTGTCTGTAATGTGTATTTAATACAGTCATAGAGCTGGTACGTAGAATTGGAATGTCTATCTCTTTAAGAGTCCAATAAATAAAACAGGTACAAACAGGCTTAGCACATAGAATCACAGAAATGTAGGGCTGGAAGGGACCTGGAGAGGTCATCTAGTCAAGTGACTCTCAACCTTTCCAGACTACTGTACCCCTTTTGGAAGTCTGATCTGTTTGCATATCCCAGGTTTCATCCCACTTAAAAACTACTTGCTTACAAAATCAGACATAGAAATACAAAAGTGTCACAGCACACTACTACTGAAAAATGGTTGACTTTCTCATTTTTACCAAATATTTATAAAATAAATCAACTGTAATGTAAATATTGTACTTAAATTTCAGTTTAGAATATACAGAGCAGTATAAACAAGTCATCGTCTGTATGAAATTTTAGTCTGTATTGACTTCGCTAGTGCTTTTTATGTAGCCTGTTGTAAAAGTAGGCAAATACCTAGATGAGTTGATGTACCCCCTGGAAGACCTCTGCATACCCCCAGGGGTACATGTACCCGTGGTTGAGAACCATTAATCTAGTCCATGCCTCCATTCTGAGGCATCCCATGTATACCTAGATTATCAGACAGATGTCTAACTTGTTCATAAAAAATGATGGGGATTCCACAACCTCCCTTAGTACCTGTGCCAGCACTTAATTATCCTTAAAGTTTTCCTAATATCTACTCTGCAGCTTTGGTAAATGTAAGCAGAGTCTGAATGAGCTCTCCCCTGACATCTAGTGGTGAGCTGTGGAAAAAGACTTCAGGAACTGATCTCGTTTGCATGGACAGATCCACCCTGCCTAAGTGCTCAGCATGAGAGGATTGCTTGCCCAAATGATCACTTGTGGCTGCTGTGGGATCCCCAGTCTCCTTGTTATTGGGGCAGGAGTAATAAAGCGTTGTTACCCTTGTTGTGTGAACCCAGGGCAGCAGAACTGTACCTGGCATACCCCAATGGAGGAACTCACCATCAACTCAACGGCACTCGCTAGGCAGGGGACATGGGTTCCAAAGCCCCATAAATTGAGAGAGGGTGGGGAGAAGGATTTGTATCCAGAGGAGTGGGTGCTGTTTAAGGGTTCTAGATAGTATTTAACCTTTGTACTCTCCCCATGATGTAAAAAAGAAGAGCTAATTTAGATTCAATTAAGAGTCTTGTTGCATGCTGCAGAGCTAAAATTACTGATATCTAAGTATTAGATCTACTGTAAGACAGTGTCTCTATTGCAAGAAGAACAGGAGTACTTGTGGCACCTTAGAGACTAACAAATTTATTAGAGCATAAGCTTTCGTGGGCTACAACCCACTTCTTCGGATGCATCCGAAGAAGTGGGTTGTAGCCCACGAAAGCTTATGCTCTAATAAATTTGTTAGTCTCTAAGGTGCCACAAGTACTCCTGTTCTTTTTGCTGATACAGACTAACACGGCTGCTACTCTGAAATCTATTGCAAGAGTGTGCCCAGTATGCACCAGCACTGGGACTCCCCCCCACTAACAGCTGAAATCACTGAGAGCTGCGTTAAGTGGGGGACCTGAAGACATCTTAGTGTGAGCAGCTGGTGGAGGGGTGTGGCCAGCAGGGCGGCTGGTGAAGAGGCAGGGCAAGTGGGTGGTTGGTGGAGAGGGCCAGAGGGGTGGTTGGTGGAG